>NC_134466.1:69411278-69711278 GCF_047948215.1 Lycorma delicatula
TTACAGTATAATGAAAATTAACATTTAACGTAGATTTTTTAAAGCACGTTGCCACAGTTTATATCTACTTTGCATGAAATTTTGTTTTTTAATGATTTTTTTTTAGTTTAAAATCTATTCTAGATAAATAATAATCTTCTATTTTACAAAATTTGGTTTATTCAAAAAAAAAAAAGGGTGATGTAATCTTTTTTGAAATTGATACATCAACGTGGCAAAATTTTTATAAAATTAATTACGGATGAATTTTATGTAGGAACTAAAATGAATTTTATTCAAGAAAATGCTATAAAATGTATTAATATTTTCAATAATTTTATAGGAATTGCCTAATTTTTATATTACATCTGGATAGATTACTTGTATAAATAGTTAAGTGTAATCTATATGTACTGAATAGACAAGTTTTTTCTTGCGCTTGGCTACCTTTAATGTCTACTGAAAATAAGTACAAATACCTTAGTACAATGAATATCTTGCAGGAACTATCTTATTTTATAGTTTCATGTATCAAATACTTTAATTATTATTGCTGAAACAGGAAATATTTTTTAGAAACTGTATTAAAAGAACAGTTTGTATTTTGAATTAGGAAAATAACAATGTGCAGTTTTATATCATATTTAAAATACACTTATTCCTTTTTAGTTTTTCAGATCATAATAATTGTGTTGTCTCCCCGCTAGAACAATCAGAATCTTCTTTCATACAAAATCATTGAACTAAATCTTTTTGGAGATCCACACATTTTCACATCTACGATGTTCAATTTCTTTTTTCTGTAATTCTCTAGAAAATTCTAGAAATAAAAGCCCCAATTATCACTTGTACAAATATTTTCCATTATTACATAGGTATTCTTCATTTATTTCTCAAGAGTTTATAATAATAAGAAATTATCTTTTATCTTAATTAAAGATAATTTAAAATTTATTTTTGTTTCCCATATTTCTAAATTTTTCCTGGACGTCAGTTGTAGTTAACTGCATTCATTTCTGGGTCTCTCGATTGTAACCTGAAAAAGAAATCTTTTGTAAAGCTGTTTTATTGTGTAATCAACCAAACCTGTTTTAGCTAAATTTATTTTAATTTTTTTCAGCTCGCTAATAAATAAAAACAGAATATTCAAATCCAAATAATACTTGTTCTAAGCCATTTTCATTTGATCCATTACCATTTGTAGTGAATTGCCAACCGGCACTCAAATTTCTGAATACTGTAATACAATCAAAAAAGTTTAATCTTATTTTTTAATTATTTTTAAGCAGGTGCAAATTTTTTATTTATTCTGATTATACAGATGACTAGGTAGAAAGAAAAAATAAGGGCATAATTTTTTAATTACTCATTTTTCTTCTAAGTGAATTTTATTCTACGCTTTAATATATTTTTTATGTAATTCTTAACTTTGTTAGGTTAGATACTTTAGCGGTTAAGGTACTGATGTCATATATCTCTTTTGTCACCACATTCATATAAAAAAGTTAGCGAATTATTCAAAATAATTTCTTCATTGAAATCATTTACAATTTTTTACTCTGCTTTTTCTTTCAGTTACAATTATTTTACTGAATTTATGTATAGCCATTTGTAAAACTTCATACAGGAAGAAAAATACAATCCCAGTTTATATTCATACTTTTAAGAAAATAGTCAAATGATCATATACTGTAAAGGTTCCATTTATTTTCATAATAACAAGTAGTACACTGTAATTTTGTTCTTTATGTGAATTCTCTATTTTTTAATGTAATGCAAATAATACAATTTTTCAAAAATATTAATAAGCATTAGTTTCCTAACCTTTTAATTAAATATTTAAATTTAACCTCTTTGGAGAGAGATAAATGTTTTTACTATGTATATTTCGTATACAAATTATGTTTACACGGTTTTGTTGGCTCAAACAGTAATTTTAATAATATACATAAAATAATTAGGTAGCTTGTAATTGCATGTACTTGTTGTGTAGCTAGTAATTTCATGTTGCTTGTAATTGCATGTTCTTTTTATGTAGCTTAGAAATATAACTGTTTTATCATAAAAAATAGTTTTACTAACATTGACTAACATTAATTACACTAATTAATTTAAGTTTAGTTGACGGGTATTTTATGTATATCATTCATTCTGCTGTATTTGAGTTAAATATCTAAATTTAAATGTAATATAAATCGATTATCAATTATTAAATTATAACTGGGTCTTCAAAGAGGTTAAATTATAATTGATTTTAATGAAGAAGGCTTTTTATACAATTTTTCCAGTATTCTTTAAATTAATTATTTTTACAGCAATTTTTTTTTTTAAATAAGGAGAAATTTGTGATTTGCTAATTCATAGTATTGGCTTTGTTCAATCGTATTTGATCTGTTTATGTAAAACATCCTTGCATCTTATTTTCTTTGTGGATTCACTTTTATTTTATAATTATCCTAAGTAATTTCTTAAATAAATAACCATATTTAACAAAAAAATTAATTCTAAAATGACCCTTTGATTATCTACATATAAACAAATTTAAGAATACAAATCAGATTTTTTGGCATTCGTTTAAAAAAAAACTTTTCACCCTAACCATCTAATGTTAAATAAAACTATTTTTGACACCATCAAACAGTATTTGAAAGTATACTGGACTTCTACAGAGAACCATCAAGGAACTATTACAGTATATCCATCAGGAATCATTTTAGTTCTATTTAAAAGGCCTATCACTATTACCGTTGACATTTTTACAACCTAAAAATACACTACATTAAACCTTTTATATGAGCAAATTATATATATAAACCCCCTGGTTTTAGTCTTCTAGAATATATGCCATATCTTGTCTGGTGGTTATCCACTGAAATTATTAGTTTATTTCTATAAATGTATATTTTTTATAAACAATTTTCCAAAATCATGTAAAACTGAAATCAAGCACATTCTCTTTCTTATACGGGATTAGAATTTGTAATTTAATTGGTACCTGTCACCTGCTATTAATCATTCTACACCTCCCACTGTTCACATATAGAATTTCTTTGTAATTATATTTCATATTGTTGATGAAAAAAGACCTCCTTATTGATTACTGAATAATAAAATTTAATTTTTTTCATAATTCTACAGATACAGGTAACTTCAATATTACATTTAGTATTTGCATTATTACCCCCTTTTCACTTGCATTGTCATTAATCGTAACTTGATTCCATTTGCTATTCATTAGCAACTATACCTTTTTTTCAATAATATAAATTATAGACTTTTAATTCCAACCAGGATTGGCAATATTATGCTGTGAAAATGCATTCTTAGAGAATCTTAAATGGGATAATCAAGAGGTCTGGATAGTAATGCATACACCTGCACAGGTACAAAAGGGAAAAAAAGAAATATGAAAAATACAAGTAAATTCATTATGATAAAAGACTCTCTGAGTAATTGATTTCTTCGAAAAATCTTCTATTTTTAATATTGAAAATAATAGGAAAATCCCTTAAGTTATATTTCTTCAAATCGATAACATTTTTCTGTTGAAATTATGAAACAAAAATCTTCTGGTTAATATTTCCCTAGTTCAGTCTTCTAATTCGGTTTCATTTTTTGAAATACAGTTTCAAATTATTTAACTGTAACAACACACAGATTAGATTGTATATACAGACAGAAAATTTGATATGTCATATAGTTAAGGGTGTATTGTTTTACATTTTTTATCAACTTAGCAAGTCTGATATGCTCTGAAACACTTCAGGGTGTATTGTTATAATTTTTTTATCAACTTAGCAAGTCTGATATGCTCTGAAACAGTTCAGGGTGTATTGTTTTAAATTGTTTATCAACTTAGCAAGTCTGATATGCTCTGAAACACTTCAGGGTGTATTGTTTTAAATTTTTTATCAACTTAGCAAGTCTGATATGCTCTGAAACACTTCAGGGTGTATTGTTTTAAATTTTTTATCAACTTAGCAAGTCTGATATGCTCTGAAACACTTCAGGGTGTATTGTTTTAAATTGTTTATCAACTTAGCAAGTCTGATATGCTCTGAAACACTTCAGGGTGTATTGTTTTAAATTTTTGATCAACTTAGCAAGTCTGATATGCTCTGAAACACTTCAGGGTGTATTGTTATAATTTTTTTATCAACTTAGCAAGTCTGATATGCTCTGAAACACTTCAGGGTGTATTGTTATAAATTTTTTATCAACTTAGCAAGTCTGATATGCTCTGAAACACTTCAGGGTGTATGGTTTTAAATTTTTGATCAACTTAGCAAGTCTGATATGCTCTGAAACACTTCAGGGTGTATTGTAATAAATTATTGATCAACTTAGCAAGTCTGATATGCTCTGAAACAGTTCAGGGTGTATTGTTTTAAATTTTTTATCAACTTAGCAAGTCTGATATGCTCTGAAACACTTCAGGGTGTATTGTTTTAAATTGTTTATCAACTTAGCAAGTCTGATATGCTCTGAAACACTTCAGGGTGTATTGTTTTAAATTTTTGATCAACTTAGCAAGTCTGATATGCTCTGAAACACTTCAGGGTGTATTGTTTTAAATTTTTGATCAACTTAGCAAGTCTGATATGCTCTGAAACACTTCAGGGTGTATTGTTATAAATTTTTGATCAACTTAGCAAGTCTGATATGCTCTGAAACACTTCAGGGTGTATTGTTATAAATTTTTGATCAACTTAGCAAGTCTGATATGCTCTGAAACAGTTCAGGGTGTATTGTTTTAAATTTTTTATCAACTTAGCAAGTCTTATATGCTCTGAAACACTTCAGGGTGTATTGTTTTAAATTGTTTATCAACTTAGCAAGTCTGATATGCTCTGAAACAGTTCAGGGTGTATTGTTTTAAATTTTTGATCAACTTAGCAAGTCTGATATGCTCTGAAACACTTCAGGGTGTATTGTTATAAATTTTTGATCAACTTAGCAAGTCTGATATGCTCTGAAACAGTTCAGGGTGTATTGTTATAAATTTTTGATCAACTTAGCAAGTCTGATATGCTCTGAAACAGTTCAGGGTGTATGGTTTTAAATTTTTGATCAACTTAGCAAGTCTGATATGCTCTGAAACACTTCAGGGTGTATTGTTTTAAATTTTTGATCAACTTAGCAAGTCTGATATGCTCTGAAACAGTTCAGGGTGTATTGTTTTAAATTTTTTATCAACTTAGCAAGTCTGATATGCTCTGAAACACTTCAGGGTGTATTGTTATAAATTTTTGATCAACTTAGCAAGTCTGATATGCTCTGAAACAGTTCAGGGTGTATTGTTTTAAATTTTTTATCAACTTAGCAAGTCTGATATGCTCTGAAACACTTCAGGGTGTATTGTTTTAAATTTTTGATCAACTTAGCAAGTCTGATATGCTCTGAAACACTTCAGGGTGTATTGTTATAATTTTTTTATCAACTTAGCAAGTCTGATATGCTCTGAAACAGTTCAAGGTGTATTGTTTTAAATTTTTGATCAACTTAGCAAGTCTGATATGCTCTGAAACAGTTCAGGGTGTATTATTTTAGATTGTTGCTTCACACGAAGCAAATCTTATATGCTGTGACAGTTCAGGGTATATTATTTCAACGTTTTCCTTAACGGGTAGGAGATTCAATGTGCTCTTGCACAGTTCCGGGTGTATTATTCGCATCTTAGCTTATCAGTTACCTAATATGATACACAATTATTTTTAATTATAATTCTTGATTACATATTGACATTGTAAATATCTATGTTGTATGCAATGAATAGTTTTCGCAAGTGCCGGGTACATAAAGCATTCGCGCCGCGTCAACCGCGTCGCGACCGTACTTCATCATCCCGATATCGTTCATCGGGTTCGGTTGGGGGGTGCTGTGTATATAAATGTGTCTATATATTGGGGGGTGATATATAAATATGTTAATGTTAGAAATAGTTATTCATATAATTCATAATATTTAGTTATTCTATGTTTATTATGTTTCTTTGTCTTTTCAGCTCATCACTTCACTACCAGTGGCTGAAGTCCTCCTTAACTCAATTTAAATTCATAAAAAATTCAGTTTAATAATTTAAATTTTTATTTTAAATTTAATCGCATAAAAATTCCTTTTTTTAGTTTAAATTGCTTTATAAAATTTTATTTGAAATATTAATGAGTGGGTTTTTAAAATTACCTTTTTTGTAAATTATTTAAATTTTGTTCATTTCATTGACAAAATTAATCATTTAAATCAGTTCAAGATATTAAAAAAATAAGTAAATATATAGAGGCAATTTCTTAATTAAATGCAGCTTTTAAATCTGGTTCATGTAGGATATAATGTTTATTTTTAATTTTTTTTTTATTTGATATATATTATATTACATAAGCTTTTTCTTAAATTTTTTTGGTAGGTGTTAATCAAATTGAAGGTTAGAGCATATTTATATCTAATTACAGTTTTAAGAATTTTTTATTTTTTATTTTATTTGAAATATTTTAAATTTTGAATACCCTTTGCATTCCCCAATCTGCATTCAGCCAACCAGCTTCAGAGAAGATGCATGCTTGCATGTTAGTTTAATTTTTTCAAACCAGAGTCAGCTGATTTTAGAGGTGCCATAATAAATTATTTCACTTTATTTGCTTTTTTTTTTATTAAAACAATTAACTTAGTTGCAAAATTTACCAATTTTTTGTGGTAAAAACCTAAGTAGAATGATTATTTGAAAAAAATCCATCTATTATAACAGTAAACCAAATTACTTCAAAATTTAATAATTTTTTTATGTAATATATTTGCCTTGCATATTAAAAAGGCGTGTACTGATTCTGGTTTTTAGTGTGTAATTATTTTATTTTCACATATTTTGAAATTGTGGGGTAAATAAAGTGATTGGTGAAAATAAAGTGTGAAATTAAAGTGCGATCAATATCAAAGTGAGAAATTAACGTTATCTTCCTCACTACAAAAATTTACAAACTATAAATAAAAATGAGACTAGAAATAATACAGATTACCAGATTACATTCCACATCTCATCAACTCTTCACTTCATGCTGCATCCTATTTCTTCAGACTACCAGATCGACCGATTCTTTCAGCTGCTTGATGGATTTGATCTTTGGATTAGCCTTGGCGATAAATGTATAGCTGTGTTGCCAAATGGTAAAATATTAAGGTACTACTAATTCTTTACTACACCATATAATTTCATGATAATACTAGTATTTATTAAGACTCCATCCGTTTATGTAATGTTTAGCTTCAGTTAGAGCAACCAAGTATTGGAGATACTCACTCTGTGAATTCAACCGGCCATTATCACTTGCCTTGTACCAGGGGCCAAGGTCAGGGCATTAGTCCACTGTGGCTAGTCTAGTGGTAACTCATCATTGCAAGTCAAATGATTTCAAAGTCGAGAGTTCTAAGGTTCAAATCCTAGTAAAGACTTTTAAATGGATTTGAATATTAGAGTGTGGATATTAGTGTTCTTTCACGGTAGGGTTTCAATTAACCACACATTTCAGGAATAGTCGATGTGAGACTGAACAAAACTACACTTAATTTGCATTCATACATATCATCTTCTTAAGTAATACCTTATGGTGGTTCCCGAGGCTAAATAGAAAAAGAGGCGGGTCAGGCCATTAGTTTAGACTCCAGTTTATATCACTGATAGGTAACTTTCTCTTTTGATACTGCAGGTACTTTTATTTCTAAATTTTTAAAAAATTTTAGGTAGATCGGTCATTAAATGTCATGCGAAACACAGAAATTTTGTGTGGCAAATTACAACATAATGCAATAAAGGAAAAAACAGTATAATAAAGAAAAGAAACTTAATAGTGTTACATATCAAGAAATGCCAGTATCTGGTCAATGCCTAATTTGTCTCTGATAAATATTTTATTTGAAATATAAACCACCAAAACACAGTAATTAGATAAGTTACACTTGCCATATTAATTTCCACAGACTGTTTTTTTGCAGTACCCTGCATCTCCAGTATGTATTAAATTCTATTTTTATTACATTAAAACTTATTTGTTTTAATGATATCTATTTTTTATGATAAATTATGTTATCTTTTGTGAAATTTTAAATGATATTACAAACATAATTAGGGTATACAACATACCCTATTGTACAGGTACAACATATACCAAAATGAAACGACTAGCACTAAATAGGGAATCTTAAAGAGCCGCATCAAAAACCAGTCAAATGACCTAAGACAAAAAAATGAACATAAATGTACTTGTGAAAATTTATAATTTATAATTATTTAATTAAATAAAATATTTATAATTTACACAAAAATAATACAAATAAATTAAAAAGAATAAGATAGAATATAATAGCAAGTGAAGGTGTAAGATACTGCACAAACCGGTTATTGGAACATAAGTATAAATAATCTAATTACTGTGTTTAGGTGATTTAAATTTCATATAATGTTAAATTTTATATATATATATATATATATATATATATGTATATACAAATTTTTATGAATTTTGTTACAGCAATGAAACTTAATAACTTATTATGTACATTTCTTGGCTTACAATATTTCAAGAATATTTTGAGTATTTATCAGTTAACAACTGTACATCATTTGATTTTTTTTCATCATTGTTAATAAAATTGAAATGCAACATGTACTTATAATTTAACTCGATTATTCTTTTTGTAGAAGACAATTATTCTATTATAATGTAAAGAATAGCCATGAAAAGCAACTGATTTTGTTTGATTTCATGTGTAAAATAAATGAAATAAGAATCAAATTATTGTCGTGACAGTCTTTTCACTTAGATACCTCCTTAATTATAATAAAAATGAATTTTATATATGTTTACAGATAGAGAATGGGTTTTGATAGATGAAACAAAGCAATATCTTCATTTAACGTATTATTTTAATAGAAAATATACTGTGTAAAAATTTAGAAGTGATTTCACAAGTTTTTTTGTTTTTGATAATGGAAATTCTGTTTAGTCCTTTATTGTTTTAATTGCTTTGACAATGAATCTCTTGACAAGAGATTCATTGTCAAAATATTACATAAATATTTCATGAATTTTAAATACCAGAGCAATCAAAGCAAGTGGAAACCTATATAAAATTGTAAAAAATAATAAGAAAATAAATGATGCATTTCATTCTATAAAAATATTAAATATGATTTAAAAAAAATAATATAAAAATTAGTAAAAGGATCAGGTGGTATACCGATATCCTGTATCGATTTTTGTTACTATTAAACATTATTCTTAGCTGAAAATTTTAGCTCGGCCAAGTAGGTTCATATAACACACATTCCTGGATGCGATATAGATTTGTTACCATCTACATCAGTGAACCTTAATTCAGAATAATTTTTTTGCATTTATTCTTGGTAAAGCGCTCTGATCTTGTACGAGAGGAATCCTTGCTGCCTTAAAAGGGGCTTAGAATTTTTTTGAGCGAGTTGTCTTGTTTAGCAATCTTCCTTTCTCACCTTCTAACTTCAACTTTTTTCCTTTATTTTCTTCTACCTTGATCTATTAAAAGGGTGTTTTTCAATGATTTCTCAATGGATATCTACCCGATGCGGGGTCCGTAAAAAATTCAGTGTTCTTTGTATCTATCTAGTCTGGAAGAAGGTATAGCTTTTCTTGTGTACTTACCTAGCTAGTGATTCTATTTCTGTAAAAAATGTCTATATAAATACTTGTACCTCAGGTTAAATATTTAAGAAGTAAAAATGGACCACCTAATCATTCCTAATAAATATTTTTGTTAGAAAAAGTTAAGTGCTATCATACATGAAATGAATTAAATAACTAAAACAAAACTATTTAATTTCACAACCGCTAATTGAATTTGTCTTATTTTCTTTTGTTTCAGGTAACTCAACGGTTCATTTAATATTCTAAGGGAGCGCTGCCATGTAAGTGGCCCTCCTTACATTGTGGTACTCCCTTTTATTGTAGGATAATTTTCTACTAAAGGTACTTACTTTTGTTATTATTGTTTAATATTATAAATTTTCATGTTAAAAATAAGTTGTGTAGTTTTTAAGTTGATAGTATAATATTCTTATAAAATCGCGGTAGGTGCCTAGTCCCAGTAGGGTCCCCTGATAGGAACTTTCCTTTAGGAAATTTTTATGTCTATTTTTGTGTATGTTCTGTTTCAGGTTCAACGTAAATTTTACATTAAAATTACTTAGATAAGCAGTGTAAATTAAGTTTTATGAAAATAGATATAAATTTTGTATATGCTGTGTATGTTTTTTCAGGTACAATATAGATATTATTTTATTATTAGTTAAGTCGCGTCCGCGATCCCAATGCCAAGTCCCAGTAGGGTCCCCTGATAGGAACTTTCCTGTAGGAAATTTTTATGTCTATTTTTGTGTATGTTTCTGTTTCAGGTTCAACGTAAATTTTACATTAAAATTACTTAGATAAGCAGTGTAAATTAAGTTTTATGAAAATAGATTTAAATTTTGTATATGCTGTGTATTTTTTTTCAGGTACAACGTAGATATTATTTTATTATTAGTTAGTTAAGTCGCGTCCACGATCCCAATCCCTAATAGGGTCCTCGTCCCTAAGGGGGAGGTTTTTAGTCGGTGAGAGCCCGACACTACCGTCTGTTGCGGGCGCAGACGGTGGCTGGTAGAGCTTTTCCTCCTCCTACGCAAAACAAAAAAAAAAAAAAAAAAAATTAACAGTTCATATTAAATGCATTACTAATCTTTTTGCCAAGTGATTTTGAGTTGTAGGTGCTGTACTGGGAGTACTTTTAAATTCATGGAAGCTGCGACAAAAAAAAAATGGTTACTGATTCTCAAATATAATATTGAAAGCGGAAAATGGTTATGGAAGATAAAAGAAAATTTTAGTTAAAGTGACTATCAACCGTAGTTTCAAATCTGGATTGAATAAAACGTAAGTACTGTAAATGTCTAATAGAATTTTTAAAACGCAGCAAAATATAAAAATCACATCTAGAATTGGGCATGGTATTTTAACAAATATTGGGTGCTGAATTCAAAACTTAAAAAAATTTGTGTAATACATTGCATTTTTAGATACATACGATTTATTTACCAATAAATGCATAATCAGTGTCATACCAATATTTCAAAAAAGTTATTATTTTTATGTATTCATTTATAATTTGTTCAAATCAGCTAAGTTTTTGTTATTCAAATACAGATGAATTGAAATATATTCAATAGAGTTTTTAAACGATTAAATCATTGGAACTAACTTTTTAAAATAAGTTTACAAATGTTTTCTCGCTTATACGATGTTTTATCAGTTTCTCTAAATAAAAACCAACAGCAGTCATCAATCATTCTAGCGTCCCATCTTCCTTGGTAGTGATGCTGACGGAAACGGTCTCCTTGCTCATCACTGACAGAGCACAAATTTTCAGGAAAAAAGTCTAGGTGAGACTGTAGGAAATGAATTTTTAATGACATCCTACGTACTAAATATTTGTAGTTTTTTAACAGCTTATTAACCATAAATATAGTTTTCATCTTTTCTGTTGCCTAAAAAACACCAACAATGTCTCTGAAGGACTTCCATGCAGCTAATGCATGATAAATAACAGGGCTCGTCGTTTCCTGTTGAACTGAGCATCATATAAAAATAACACCTTTACTAGGACTTGAACGCTGGAACTCTCGACTTCCAAATCAGCTGGTTTTGCGAAGACGCGTTCACCACTAGATCAACCTGGTGGGTTTAGCTACTCCGGTCCATCTACCCTAAAGCGAAATTTGTTCTAACATTAGTTTAGTTAGTGCCGACCGTCGCCGCTAGTACCGCCACACCCGCGCGAATTAAATATGTTTTGCGTACTTTTTTTGTTTCCCCTACTTTTTTTGTTTCTTGACTTATGTTGCAATTAGTGTATACTGAATATTTATTTAATTCTGTTAGCTATTTTACCTAATTTACATTTGTAGCTGTTAACTGATACGGGTTTCTATATTAACTGCATTTGACAAAGACTGTGATCTTATTATTTCTAATATGTGTTAGTTTGATATGCTGTAATTGTATCAATAACAGTGGATTTTCTGATTTTAAAGTGTATTTATGGATTACTTTAGATATATTAAGATCTATATTACTTTGTATATATTTGAACTTTGGAGATTACTATGAACTTGGGGAATTCATTAGTTGAATTGTATGAGTTTTGCTTAAGAATGTGATATTCCAACATTGTGGTGCTGATGTAAACTTAATCTCTTTTAAATGGACTGGTTTTGATAATTACTTTTTATGAGTAGAGGCAACTACCTCTACAATGTATGAGAGGAACTCTGTGTCCTTTGTAATTTTTTCCAGATTAAGTGTAGGATTTTTAAATGAAAAATTACATTGTCTACATAGATTATTTGAAGATATTTTCCATTTTTTCATCATCTTCATTGCTTAAAATTAGATTATTAGAGATTAATGAGGAGCATTCAGATATCAAATATTTTCAAACAGAAATTCAGGAAAACTAATCAGTAAATTTATAGTATAAAAATAATGCATACCTGCTTATTCCAAGGTGTCTTAGCTCACTCTAAATTGTTTTTCTACATTTATTCACATTTCTTTTTATCAAAGATCCAGATTACTTTCTTTTAGAAGTGTTTTTTTCACACGGGGAACATTTATAGGCTTATTTAATTAAAATAAAATAACTAAAAATTTCAAATCTGATAAACATAAAAAAACATCATCACATCATCATAAAAAATGCACTAAAAATATATATCTGTTAAATTTTTCATTAAATTTAAAATTTTGCAAGTCAGCTTTAAACAAGGAGTTAGTAGTAAGTTTTTATGATTATTTATTTTTAATTTAGTGTGAGCTTATCAAAAGAAGAAATTAAAAAAAAATTGAAATAGGAATAGTTTTATTGTTTTTGTGCACAGTACAACTTCTGCATAAAAGTTTTATTTTATCATTTATTTTGAATTATAGCCCTTATTTTTTATTGCTATTTTACCTTTTAGTAATCTCACCACAACTGATCCAGTTTTTTTAAAGCTTTCCTTTTTGAATATGTAATATATTATTATACTTTTGAACATAAACATATAATGGTTGTAAACTGCTAAAAATCCAGTACAAAAAAAAATATATATATATTTTTTCTTTTTGTATAAAATGATGCATTATTTACATATATGTGAATTAAAATATTGGTTCACTGATCTCCATGGAGAAGTTGTAGCATCTCAGTCTTTCATTCAGAAGGTCCTAGGTTTGAATCCCCTGGTCAGGCGTGGTATTTTTCATACACTAAAAAATTTCTATTCCATACTCTCACGTACAAAGTTTGAGGTTTAGTGGTGAATTATTTTTTTTTACAATATTTTTAACCACGTAAATTAGATGAAAAAAAGATTAAACAGCAGTTATAGTATTTTAAATTGACTAATATCAGTAGTTTTTTTTTTAATATTAACCTTTTGAACTATCAGTATGATAATAATATATAATTATAAATGTATAAAATAACAGTAGTTATGTTACAAATATTTGAGTACTAGTTCTAATTTAATTATTGTAATTCAGGTTTGCTTTATTACTAGTTATTATTTGATTATATTTTACTTAATATTCGTTTTAATTTTCTGAATTAAATATTATCTAATTTAATAAAGTGGGTGATTTTTATTTAAAAAAATGCTAAACAATATGACAAACAAAATAAATTTTAAACAATTACGATTACATTCTGTTTTATATAATAAAAATGTAATTAATAGGAGTGTATTATTTAAAAGTCTTGGCATTAATAGAACATTTTCTAATTGTATGAAATTTTATAGTAGATCGAAACTTGATGAATTGATACCAAAATCTGAAGGATTTCCATCTAGACATATTGGACCAAGAGAACAAGATCAGACTTCTATGCTTGATTCATTAGGTTTTAGAGTAAGTTGATTATTTTCTTGTATTGTTATTTTACATACTGGATAATTATATTACATAAAAATTTAATCTTCTTATATGTAACTCATAATTTAAATTTTCTTATATGCAACTCATAATTTAAATCTTATTTTATCTAACAGAAGAAAACAGTTTTCAAATTTCTCCTCATACGTAACATTCACTGTAGTTTCTAATCTTTCTTTTTATAATTTCTCTATTGTTAGTATTAATTGTCATAATATAGTATACAATAAATATATTTAAGAATTTCTTTCTAATAACAGTATTTGTATTTTGATGCTGGAAAATTTCTTCTTTTGTGTTTAAGCTCTCCTAATATATTCCAGGCTGCTTTTGATATTTTATTTGTTATCCAACCTTACATCTGAAAAAAAGATTGTGTTCCCCTATCTTAATATTTGATTTCTCATTGTTTTAGTTACTTTTAATGATAGTTTAATAAAACTTATTTTTCATTTGCCTTTCTCTAATGATTTCGAGTCATTCATTTCTTTTAACTCATTCTAAACTTCAGACAAAGTGACTTAGTACAGTGAATTTTTAGTCTCTGTCTATTGATAAGAGTTAAGGGTCTGTCTCCAAGAAAAATTCTTTTAATGGTTCTTCCATATAAAAATTAAAAAGTAAATAAAATAGGGTTCATTTATGACTCATTCCTTACTTTACCTTTTCTACTTTTATTATAATTATTGGATTCTTATACAACTTATATAACTGTTTATATTTCATATTTTAATCCCATCATTCTTGAACATTCTATTTCATTTTAAATAATTTTTTTTAAGATTATAAATGTCACATTCAGATTTATACAAGCTAACCTTCTAAAATTAATCGGTAGACTAAATTTGCATTTTGTTCCCGTGCTTTTCCAGAAACCAATTCGGGTTCATCTTTCTTTTGTTCTAATCTTCTATAAATTAAAAAGTTTACTGCAGAGATATTAAACTTACATTCAGATTGTTTACCTGTTTCTGCTTACTTTGGTATCTTAAAAAATAGATCATTTGTTAAAATCTGAGAGAACTTCTCAAATCTAATAAATTGCACTTTTTATACTTTTTGCTTACACACTTATTACGTATAAAAACAATTTGTTTGGTTTGTTGGAAAGATTAATATTTTGTTAGAAATTAATAAAAGTTATTTTTAAAATACTGAAAATATTTCTTCGAAAGGTCCTTTCAGAGCAAAATAGTAGCATCATCTTCACTGGAGATAATGCTGATGTTTATAATGTTGCTCATTTAAAAACTCAGGATACTTCTTAAGTTCATAGTTAAGTCTAAAGAAGTATGAGTACCAGTGCACATTCATATTTATCAGATGACTTGGCAGCTTTTATAAGATCTGGTTGATTTTTCCCATAATTATAACATTCAACACAGGTTTTGTTGAAGTAATACAGACAAATTAGCAAGTTTTAAACTGTTTCACTGAAAGGCCGTTGGCTCATTAGTCCACTGAGATGACATCACTGAAAAAATTCTCTCCACGTTTGCATGTGAGCTGGTATTAAAAATAAGTATTGGAACATTTTCAACAAGTGAGAATACTGATGCTTATCCATACTCTCAAAGCACCTAATCTACTTTTCACTTGAGTTTAAATTTTCCCATTTAGGCTCTCCTTCGTCGTGCTGTTTGTCCATTAAAACTGTAACCGTGCTCTTTAGGCAAAGAAACTGATCATAAACCTCACTTTTTGGGAAAGAAATGTTTTTGAGGTAAAATATGTCTGATTTTTTTCTATTTGATCCCAATTAGGGATTGGCTTTAGCATTATCCAGTTAAAGGTGGATAAGTGCTGAAGGGACTCACTCCACTTATCCAATTAACCATAAGCTGTCTGGAAAAATTCCTTACATTCCCTATTAAACATCTTATCACTTTCTTTCTCTTTAACAATTATTTGCTTAATTTTAAACGCAATAAAGAGAGATTCTTTTTGTTCTTTAAGAGCCTTCAAAGTTTTGTCGAGAATTGATTTAACCTCAATAATTGAATATTTGAAGATTCAATTGTTTTTATTTTTTTTTATGAAATAAAGACAGCTGCTTGTAGAGAAATCACATATAAGCCTCGCTTAGTGTGGTTGAGAAAAAGTCCATGCGTATTTTAGGGGATTTTTCCTGATTGAGGAACTACACCTTCAAAGCTTCCTGTAAACTTAAAATTCATTCAACTGCAGGCGTAAGAGATACCCATCTTGTTCTTGAGTGGTAAAGCAACTGTTTGTAAGTTATATCAACAAACTCACAGAAACTTCAGTTCTGCTTGTGTAGAGAAGTAGTTGAACAGTTTGACAGCTACTTTGTCAAAATCCATTGCAAGGACATCAGCTGCACAAGAAACTGTATTGTGCAATGTGTGTGCAGGGCACCCAATCCCCTCTATGTCTTTCCGCAAATTACCTTGCAGTTTGTGGAAAATGTTGTTTACCCCTTTGTGGTTCGCACCTCCAAAATTAGCCTTTGTGTTATCACCACAAAATGACGAATATTTATCTAAAGGGAGGTTTACTTCAGCTAGGCTTGCTTGTTAAGCAGTAGATGGTTATGGTATCTGAACTGTTATCTTTCAGTGATGAAACCTTTATTATTTTACTGGTAATATAATCATCTTCTTTAAAATATTGAACAACAACAGGAAATATTTTTCTGCTTTATGGTCACTAGCATCAGTTGAAACTTCATACTATGGAATTTCTTCTAATTCTGAAACCCAAGTACTAACTGAATGTGAAGAAAGCATGTAACTGATAAATGAGTAGCTTTAGTGCGTGCTGTTTATTGTTTTACTGCAACCTTAGAGTCGGGATAAATATTCGGATTTAACTTATTTGTATAATCAACTGATTTAAAAGAGCGATGCTATTTTACAACATGGTACCTGCTGTAAGATCAGCAGTAGCTATGATTATTTTTTCTTTCCAATCCTTTTTCACAAAAAAATTCGCCAATCATCTTAGAAGAATTCACACCGTGCATGCTATTTTTATGTTTGTTTTTAAATGGTTTAACAGATCAGCTCTAATGCGGTGACTTACTGAGATGAACTTGTTGCAGAAAAAACAATATGCTTCTTCTTCATTCTTCTCCTTTTTAATAAAAGTTCACCTTAGAATATTGTTCTCTGAAATGACATTTTCATTTTGGCATTGTACATGCAAACGCTACACTAACATGCAGCAACTTAAATATGTGCACAAAGAAATAGCCTAAACTCCAAAATAACAGTAATGACACAGACTGTCTATGAGCAGTGAAGTGACTAACCTTGATTTGGCTTTTGTTTTGGTTTGACATCTGCTGTCTGCAGGCAGGCGCGCAGGTCAGAAGTTGTCAACCCTCAACGCATAAAATTTCCCTAAATTAGAGTGAAATTTGTCTTCCGAAAAATAATGTTTACATTATTTACCAAACCGGGATAATTTAATATCCTGAAAATCCTTCTCGGGACACCAGGACGTTGAGGATAAAACAAGTGACAGTCTCAAAAAATCAGGACGTACAGCAACTCTATTCATGCAGTATGGAGCCAGACCACTCACAGCTAATGTTGGTTTAGACTTTTTGCATGAAACTTTTAACACAAATGTCATTTCAAACCGATTTCGTAATCGTTTTGTGTGCGAATAGAACTGCCCCCGAACAGTCCTGATTTGAATCCGTGTGATTATTTTCTTTGGGGATTAAAGAAGGAAAAAAATTTTCCTAAACATCCTTGTACAGTGATGGAACTATGGGTCCCGATCATCGAGGCGTGCAATGAGATAACTGAGGATATTTGTCGTCGAGTTACTAACAATGTAGGAGTTCATGTTGATGAATTTGCTAGATGTGATGGTGGTCATATTGAACATATGATAAGCAGAACAGAATCTCCAGGTATATACTAAACACATTGTATTTTACTTTTCTGTATCGCGATTCAAATAAATATTTTTTAACAAAACCAAATGTTAGATAATTTCGTGCACCACTCTGTATACATACTCGTATATATTAAAAATAACGGCAAAATATTAAAAAAAAAAAAAAAAAAAATAGATTAACAAAAATTATTAGGTAATGACTGCAAATAGAGTTTCTCAGTATTAAAGTCATATTCTTAATGTCTGTCTATTTTGTCTGTATAGTAATATATGGCTAAAATATGACTGTTTCATTAACTGATAAACATTTTATCCAAATTCATCCTTGCAAAAAGATGAATTAAATTAACTTAAAATCACATATTTGGTCATTTCTTTTATCTTTTTATTTATGTTAGGGCTTTTATTGTATGTACTACTTTTCAATAGCATACTAATATAATGGTGTTCATTACTTTGGTAATGATGTTTTCTTGATCATGTTGTTGCATTCTCCTGGTGGTTTTCTGTAAATTCCTAACTGAAGTTTCTTTTCAATTTTTTTTTGATGTTCATATCCAAAATTATTTTCTATTTCCTTTGTGTGTACTAAATTTTTATGACAGATATTGAGTCTATATCAGTCTGAATTAATTTAGTTTATAATTTAAACTTTATGAATAAATTGCACTATGAAATAGAATATATTGATTTGTGGTTTATTATTTTTTAGTCATTGGATGAATTAAGCAGTAAGGCGGTTCCTGATAATATAAATCTGAGAAGACCATTACATTTGGATGAGCCTTTAAGTAACACATTTTTAATGGCTTTATGTATTTTTTAAGAATTTTATTTAAATCCTTTTGACAACACAAATGTTTTCAGCAAAAGTGCTGCTGTCATTGTTGCACTATGATTTCAATTAAAATTATTAGTGGTAATTTTTTTTTAAAACCACGTAAATAAGATGTCATCACACACACACACACACACACACACACACACACACACACACACACACACACACACACACACACACACACACACGCACGCATGCATGCATGCATGCATACATTCAATCATACATATATATATATATAATAATGTTATTTTTAAACAAATAACATTAATTTAGTTGACAAACAGATCTGGTTCAAAGATAATTTGGATGACAACTTATTTTCATATCATTTTCATGTCATATATATATATATATATATATATATAAAAGAGATATTCCAATTAACATTTTATTGTAAAATGTATCTGTTTCATTTTTAGTTAATCATAAAATGATATGAAAATTCTTTATTGGGCTTTATGTTTTAGAGACCTAACAAAATATAATAAGCATTAGTATTGCAATTAGTCAAAATTTTGGGGATCTAACTTCTTTAATTTCTGATTGTTTTGAGGTAAAAAAAAAAAAGGGTAAAATTCTGTAGGTGTGTATTTATTTGGGTGTTGGCATTTATCTACCATAATGTGTCTAACATACATTCATGAAATTTCATATGATAACCTGCATATACGTAATATCGATGATGTTAAATTTTAATGAAAATTGAACAAGGTGGTGGAATTAATTACAGCTAAGAAAGTTTTGTAACCGTACTTTCAATTAAAAAGAATTGTAAAACAAAATATAAAAGCACAAACAAACAAAACCAAATAAAAATTTCACCAACACCGATCAGGACTTTTAACATAAATGTGCAGAGCTGATTTAGTGTAAAAGATTTCAAGCCATCAGTTACTGCTATTACTTTGCTTTGTGATCTTGCTACTACTATAGATATTATTAAAATATTTTAAAGTTATAAAATTGTGAAAATCTTGCAGTTTATTTGAATTTTATCCCATCGTATTTTTGTTTGTTTTTTGATGAATCAAATATTTTTTATACTTCTGTTGATGCAACACATAATGTCTCTGGAACTCAAAACTTGTTCCACTAGTGCAATGTGTGAATTGAGATATACAGAATGTTGAGGGGATATCTTGAGATATAGCAGGTTGCAGTTCATATCTGAATAATGTCTTAAATTTTGTGACATAAATGAAATGCCTCACTAAAATCCTACATCCTCCCAGGATAAGTAGGGTATCCTGAGAATGTCTTAAAATTCAAGTAAATATAGAAAATCCCTGAACATTTTTAAATTTATCTTTTTAATTTATCAATAATAAAATGAATATTATGAAATTTAAGTTTACAGAATCCCTTTGATTCTTTGAACTCCCATTCTCACAGAATTTATGTAGCATAATTTAATTATAGGGAACAGAACTGGTTAACGGGCTATCAATGTTATTATATTGTTATATGCGACTAACCTTGAATATGTTGTCATCTAACAAACAGAATAACATAAATTTTACCCTTGATCGTGTAAATTTGAGGTGACCATTACTATTTTCTACCCAGCACATTAAATCGAAAATTCCTAATCCAAATTGAAAACAGTTTGTTGGTCTTTTCTTATAGTTAAGGACTCTTTGTAATACTTGAATAACTCCCAAATAAAAGTTCATAATGCTTAAACAGTTAGTTTAATTCTTTTCTTTGTAGAGAGGGGCAATTCCTGCAATACCCTGATTGCAGTATCAGGATGTTGGAAAGTTTTGTAGATTACTTCTTGATTGACACTTAGTACTGATGAACTAATTCTTGTTTTAAATGTGTGATTTATTTTATCTATTTGTATATCTTATGTATTGTGGCATTTGCAATGTGAAATATATATTACGCGATGAATTGAAATAATTGTTTATAAAGTATTGTAAAAGAATAATTAATAAAGTGCAACTTTCAAATATATAAAATACTTGTTAGAAAACAACTGACCTTGAAATGGTTCTGACCAATCAGCAGAGATGGATTGGATGCATATAGGTGGTTTATATCTTAAAAATTAATTATATTTAATCTGCAAATGAATTAATTCATTTGCAGATTAATTCGATTTAGGGAGGTGCACAAAGAGCATTTATTGGGGATGGATATAAAGTGCTTTGTACTTAACTTTATGGGATTAATTTAAAAATTATTATTCATATTTAAATTTACAGGTGAATATGAACTTATAAAAAAAAAAATTGCAGAACTTAACCAAGTATGGTGGTCATATATTGGTATGGGATACCATAATTGTTGCGTCCCGCATACTATAATGAGAAATATTTTTGAAAATCCAGGCTGGTAAGTCAATTTATCTCTGTATTAAATGTTCATGGTTTTCTTATTTTTTTAATCACTACTTGTTATTTTTCTTTTATTACAAACCTATATAATGTAACATTATAGTAGAAATCTTTTTTCAACGTATAGAACAAAAATAACTTCTTACAAAAAATATGGCCGTAAAATAATTTCCTGAAACATATAAGTCAATGATCCCTAAGATAACACGAAGCATTGTGAATTACTATTAAAATACTTTAAGAAAATGCCACAAATTAAACTTTAAAGATAATAAAAAATAATTTTGACCTTACCTAACAAAAGAATAAACAAAAACATACTTTCAGAATACACCAAGAACAATAGATAATTAACATGCTCATTCACAACATCTTAAGTAATCAGCCTCATAAACTATCTGCTTAAGTATAATCTACTCATGTCCCCTAAAGAGCACATGAGGACTCTTCACTACAGAATGTCTAACACCCAGATTCTCATTCTGTGTAACAGCACACTCATCGATAGTCTTATACAAAATTAATAAAAATACTAAAAAAGGTAAGCGAAACAAAAAATACATCATATTAATATATATAAAACATAAAGAATCGGAGAAAATAGCTTATAAATTAAAAAAATCTGGATGCAGTGTGGCTTTTCAAACATTGATCAGACAAAATAAACAATTTTACACAGAAAAGAAACAACCTGGAATATTTCACTATTCTGTAGTATGTAAACTGAATTGTTCAAACCACACAATTTTCTACATCAGTCAAACAGGGTACAATTTCATTCTAAGATATAATGAATATTATAAAAGCTTTCCACATCAACGTAGAACCAATATTTGCCAGTAATCTTGTTGACACAATAAGCATGTCGACCAACATTAATAATAAACTTGATATTCTTAATTTTCAGAAAAGAATTGCTTATTAACATACTCAAACGTTATGAAATAGAAGAAAATTTCATTCATAACTGCATTGCTGGGACTTGAAGATTAAAATGTTTTATTTTAAATAATGAAAAAGACAAACAAATGTTTTAAGACTGAGAGGTGTTTCTATCATCAACCATATCACATATAAAAATGTAATAATTTTAAGAAGTGAAATAAACAAAGGTCAGGGATAGGGGCAATTACTTTTATACGGAGATTTTGAATACTAGATTTTGGATATCGGTACTCTTTGGGAGTTAGGTTTCATCTCAGAAATGGTTGATCTGAGATTGTACAAGACTACATTTCATTTACATTCATACATATCATCCTCATTCATCTTCTGAAGTAATACCTTGTGGTGATTCCGGAGACTAAACAGAAAAGAAAAAAGGGATAATGGCGGCAATAATGATCAGATGAGGAAGCGGTTATAATGTTACCAGTTGTAAATAATTACAACCATTGAACACAGTAAGACAGGTAAACAAAAAGAGAAGAGACTTAAGAAGCAAGAAATTCATTTCCTGAAACCAGAGTTAATGAAGCCCAGTACACTGGAAAAAGATGAAGAAGAAACATTGATAAAATCCAGTTTCTCTTCTTCATCTCAGTCTGTATACAAGAAAGGTGACTGCCTCAGCATTTCTTTGCAACTCACTTAAAGAGAGTGTGTTATCCCCTTCATAAACTAAGGCCCCATCAGGTGCATCCCTGCTAGACCAAAAGATACTGCCAAGGCCTTCAGAGAACAGAGGAAGAAAGGATGCAAAAATTTAGCAATTCTCCCAAGGATAACCGTAGTCAAAATTTTCAAAGTTACACAATCTAATAAGATCAGAACGCAATACAAAATTCCATCCAGTTTAAAAACAAATAATTTTTATATATACCTGTTATTAAAATTAACTACATGCCAACTAATTAGAAAGAAACAGCAGCAAGGGATAGAAGTCCAGGGCCTGCAACAAATATGAGGGTAAAACATCTTCCGACATACTTGTGCTCCGTTCCATATTACCTTACAAAAACAGAAAACCAAGGGGTTAGTATTGCTGTTATATTAGTGATTCAGATGTAGTTGCTTTTACTGTAGTGGTTTCTTTTAACTATGAAAAAGTTAAAAGACATGATTATTGTTGAACAGGATAGTTGTAGGAGAAGTAAGAGTAGAGAGTTTTGAAATTCATGATCTGAAGTAGTTTAACCAAAATATATTTTACTAGATAGATCTAGGAAGAGGTTTCTCCAACATCTTCACCCTTGACTGGAAAAATGCTATTTTCAGCATAAGTTTTCTGATATAGATGTTACTAATCAATATTCCTACATTGTATTCATTTTTTTTTATTTGTAAAGATAAAGAAGAAAAAAATGTACGCGAATTCTGTATGTTTTTGAAATGTATGAAATTAAATTATTATATGAAAATCTTTTTATTTATCCCAGTGACTAATTTATTCAAGTCTTATTATTTACTCTGATAAGAGTTTTAAATTTGACTGACTTAAATCCTGTCAGTTTTATAATAGAATTATTTCAAAAAACAATGTAGTACACTTTATTTAAAAATTTAAGACTTGCTGCCTCTTAAAACAGGTAAAAAATAAAGATATTATGTTTATTAGCTAAATTTAAAAAACCTAGATTGATCAAACTTCTCACAAAACCAGTTTTCAGTTGAATCAACAATTATGAAATAGGAATTGCATTGTGTAGTTCAGTAACAAATTAACCACACATGCAATAACCATTAACACATTAACCACAATAACCACATTAACTGCGTGTTAGTAATGACTGATTAAATATTTAAAAAATTATTGGGACTACATCACATTATGCCACTTGATGTCAGTCATCTCAAAAAAAACCTACATTAGAGCTTGAAAATTTTGTTCATTTTATCATTAAAAAAGAAAATCATTAATTTAAAAAAAAACTTTAAGAAAATAGAATGAAAAATGTTTTTCTGAATGCAGAAACAAACCTACTTTTTGATCCTTTATTCTTATGTCTTTTATTTCACGATAGTTATTAATATTATGATATTTTCAAGTTCACTGAAAGTGAAAGTTACTTTAGAGAATTTCAGATAATTGAAGAGTTACTGTAGGTTGCTGTTGAGCCAAAATGAAATTCTTTGTTATTTTATTTGAACTATCTGTAATATGTGTAATATTTTATTTGAAATATCTGTAAGGTGTTTAATAGTTTTTTTTTTTTAGGACAACACAGTATACACCATATCAACCAGAAGTTGCACAAGGAAGATTAGAAGGTCTTTTGAATTATCAAACAATGGTTTGTGAGTTAACTGGTATGGAAGTAGCTAATGCTTCTTTGTTAGATGAAAGTACAGCTGCTGCAGAAGCTATGGGATTATCTCATAGGTAATAATTTTATTAAACATAAATTTTAAGAAGTAAAACAATATACCCATAATGTAAGCAATAATTTAATATACCTTTGTGCAAATCAATTGAAAGAAGTACAACATTTTTATATTTCACGGTTAGTCAACCTGTTTTCAATGGTTTTCCACCAAATATTAGCTGAGTAATATTTACAAAGTTATGAGTCTCAAAACTTTGTTCAGTAAATACTCTGTTCTTTCTTTCTTGTTTCTTTATCATATTGTTAGTTTTTTCTATATTTTTTAATATTTATTATGCGAGTAGAAGATTTATAATATTGGATGAAATATTTATAAAAAGGGATGCTATAATTATTTTGTATAAACATGCTCTTCCTTTTTTTTAAGAGGTGGAGGAACCCCATTTGCAGGTGCCTAGGCAGTGTCGGGCTCGCTAACAGGTTCCGCAAGGTGTTATTAGGTGTATATGTATACTTGCACACTACCATTAAACCTCCACTCCTGGCTACCCACCTCCTGGTATTGCTAATGAAGCATTTCATCAGGAGGGAAGTAATATGCCCTCACAGACAGTCATACACCAGTTATGCACAGAGAACAGGAACACAGTAGATCATACAAATCTCACCACATACACCGCACAACATCACATCCGATCAATCATTTCTCACACACACATGCACACAAATCATACACACTACTTACCCGAGGCCGCCATTGAGTACACAGGTGAAACACACTTCCTTTACTCAATGAGATATATCTGCCAGATATAAAGTTGAGTTTAAATATAGTTGAAAAAATAATTGAAATGAATAATTAAACTGGTCTATCCAGTTTCCCAGCAGTATCCCTTCATGAGATACTGCTTTTTTGATTAAAAAAAAAAAATTTACCTTTAAAAAGATCTTGTAGAAGCTGGAGTCAAAGTATATTTCTCAGTGATTCTGTCATGTTTTGGAAAGATCAAATTTTTTCAGGACAAAGAGATAAAGTACTTGTTAGCCTAGGAATTCACCAGATATGACTTGATTGAAAACCTGCGGTCCATTTGTAAAACTAAACTCAGGAAAATGGGCTGCACAATAAAAGAGCATATGATTTTATTACTTATAGTTTCATAAACCAAAAGATTTGTAACCAAAAGTGTAAATTTTTGGTAAAATCAATGTTTAATAGGATTAAAATGTTAATTAAACATAAAGGAGATTGTACTAACTATAAAAATAACTTTAATACAAGTTATTTTATTTGCTTTGTCACTAAAAATAAATAAAGTCATTATATTACAAAATTAATTTTGTTTTAATTAATTTGCACGAGTGTAATTATAGATATTAAAAATATAAATTAATAATTTTTTTTTGTTTTGGATTAACAAAGATGTTTTGCTCACATATTGAGCTTTTTCATTGTTCTACTAATTGTAAACTTAGTTTTAAAATGGCTGCAGTCAGATGGGAGTACTCTAGATGAAAATAGAATATTGTAATTAGTGAAAAAACATTCAAATTTTTTGATTCAATAATAGCCAATGAGAATTTGAGATTTGAAGAATGTGGTCACTAAAAATATCACTTGGCTCCGTACAGATATCTTTTGTGTATTTCAAATCATTCTTAAGTTTTAAATTATTAAATATTAAAGTCCAGTGAGGTCGTGTTTGTTTAAATATTTTTGTGCGTTAACAGATTTTTTAATTGTGGATTTTAAATACAAATGTATACATTTTTCCTGATGTAACAGTTTTGGTTACTGTTCTCATTGCAGTTTTTGTTTTTTCTTATGTTTGAATTATTTGAGCATAAAATTATGGTAATTTCAATGTGTAATGTAATTTAATGTGTTAAACTCACTTCTGAAGTAATTCTTGGTCACAGAATGGTAATTAAACAATGTAGAAAATAAATGAAAAGTGATAATTTTGTATGATGTAAGATGATTTGATGCATTACAACATATTTTGTAGTATACATCTGATATATTTAAAAAATTTGTGTTCTATTTTTGTGGTTGTTTATCAAAGGAAGTTTAGTTTATTGTTTTTATTTAGTTTCTATATGAACTGTAGTCAAGAATGAACATTTTAGTTGAAGTATGCAGTATTAAAATAACTGTGATTACTTTAACAAAATGCAAATGCAAAAAATAAAAAGCTATGTCATTGGCACATGTGATAGTCATCCCATTTGTCCAGTATATGTCCCAAGGAATCAAGGAGGGTATTCTTAAAATGAAATTGCTTTTTATGAAGTAAGCAGAGATGTATATGAAATATTTTTTTATCTCACATCATTAGTTATGGAGGGTCAGTTAAATCGGTGGGTCATTTACAGAAGTTGATTAATGGGAGGCTTCTGTAGTAAAGTAGGAAGTTATGACTATTACTAGGATAATATGAATATTATATTAAACTTGTTTAATTTTATTTTCAGACACAATAAACGACGTAAACTAGTTTTGTCAAAAACATTACATCCCCAAACAATAAGTGTAGTAAAAACAAGAGCTGATTCATTAGGTTTAACTGTTGAGGCCGGAAATATACATGAAGTTGATTTTTCAAATCGTGATATTGCTGGAGCATTATTTCAATATCCTGATACTGAAGGAAATATTGAAGATATAACAAAAGTTATAGAACACGCTCATTCTCATGGTGTAAGTATTTACATTCTTATTTCTAGAATTTAAGTTATTTTTTAAACAATTTAATATAAAAAATTAATGACAGCTTCTCTCAAATTACATGAAAATTATTCTCCAGAAGATCTTTTTAGGAGCTAACCTTTTAGCTCCATTGTCAGTGGAGTTAACGGCAGAATCAGATCATTTTGTCATTATTATAGGTTGTCTATCTGCTTGGAAGTTCTGTTGGTTAGTGTTGAAGGAACCCTGCTCTTCACCTCTCACTGGTTCAGTGCAACCTGTTTGCCCAACTCTACTAATTGCACTACTAACTCATTTATACTGACAGAATATAGTAAACTCACATTACCTTTATACATTCATTAATTATTGATTTATTTATTGTTTTACTAATTTTATATTTCTTATCACCACACCTATATAATATTTATGGCCTGACTGCTTTTTTCATTTGTTTCATTGGTGAAGCCATGGTTATTTTTGTAAAATTACAAGAGCAAATCAATCTTTTGTTTGTTGTTTTATTAAGTTTTATGAAATTATGTGTCTAAATTATTGAAAATATTTCTTAAATGTAGCATTTTTAAATATAATAATTTTTATTATTTGTTAGTGGACCTCATAGGTCGATGCTTAAAATTATTTTATTAGTTATTTGTATAGATCGATTTTAGGGAGGGATATGCGTAGTACATAATTAACAAATGCTTTATCATACTTTTTACTGAACAGTTATTGTGCAAATAAAACTTTCTTTCATAGTATTCTGAAAAAAAATGTCTAACTAGGGAAAAGTATCACTGAGCAGGCAGCCTAAGGAATTGATGAAAAATGTAATCGGTTATGACCGAGGAAGCAAGGAATGGGATATCTCTGATAAATACAAAAAAGTCTTAGAATTTGTTTCAAAAGTCACAAAAGTGTTAGAAAAGAATAGCGATGTGAAAAAAACAAGGCAACTCATCTTAATTTAGTTAAAACTTAACTTATCAAAAAAAGGAATTTTTGTAGATTATTTTTAAAAGGAGCTATTAGACAGATGGTTCTCAGGTTTTACATAACTGAAGGATGAATTCCTATACTTTGGTAGTGTTTTTGAGACTTAAGAAGAAAAAATTACTTTCAATTGGAAACGACAACTTAATCAAAATTTTAAGATTTGAAGGATTTAAGTGGCAAAAATGTAAACAGGTTGGTTCTTGTAGAAGAGTATCACATACAGCAGGTGTCTGCAACATGGCGCCTGCAGGTGCCATGGCGCTCTCGATGGGATATTTATATACCCTCACTATATTACACACCTACTAAGCCCAGTAACTGTATCGGTGTCATGTGTATGTAAGACAATATATTGCACAAGCTCAGTGTCAGAAAATAGCAATTAAGGTCATACACTGACATACTTGCTACTTAGCACGTAGGAATATTCTCGCTTCTGATAAATTTGGTAGTATGTTACCGTTACCGTATTCTGATACTATGTATTTTAAGTGTTATTGATTATATTTTATTTTAACAAAACTTGTATTCACAGCCGCCATACTCAGTATAAGTTGATCGTATAAAGTAAGCAGTTTGGAAGAAATTAAATTTCTTTATTAAAAAAAGTAGATTTGAAATACTTCATGCAGGAGGTATGTAACCTTACCCTGCTGCAATCACCGTACATAGCAGACAATGAATCATTAGTTTGCTAGTGAGTGACTAATGATGAAGACCTGACCCTTAGCCTTGGACCACTAGCTACACAGATTAGTATCCGGTTCTGGTCAAGGAAGAAGTAAAACAGATGCTATCATCCATGTAGTCGGATTGAAACATGACCCAGGGATGCAATCTTCCTCCATGCCCTAAGCTCTAGTGGCCACCATTGCCTCCATAAGTTTAACTCCTGTTGCTTAACACAATGAATGTTTTAACAACACCAATCACTGGGGGCTAGCAACCACCTGGTACCAGAAATTTATCAGTTTTTATACACAGGTTAAAAGCTGAGTAGTGTACTCAATTTCAGTCTCAAATGTAGGACTAGGCTTTGGGTAGATCCAGTATCATGTAAGACATACATCTATAACTCAATTATAACATAAAGTACATTACAGCTAGGCTTACTATATTTTGTTTGGGTCCAACCCAGGACTTTTTTTGAAAATTAATGATCAAAAATGTTTAGAAAAGTTACTTCACACATGAAATCAACATAAACACATTGCCCCTGTTGTGTTGTCAAATAACTAAGTAAAAAGTTGTGGCAAGATCGGTAGCCACGCCTCTGTCAAAATCGATGTCAGCACTTGCTCCAAGGTCGGCTGAGAGATGCACGGTGGTCGTAAGAAACTGTTTAAAAACTTGATGTCAAACATATAGGTCTAAAATTAAAAAAACCCTCCCAATCATATAATTCTCAAACCCCAGACATTACCCCTGACAGCACTAAAAAACCAGGACTGTCCTGGACATATGGTAAACCTAATTACAGCAACATTGTTATTTACAGCTGTTCCATGTCAGCTCCAACCAAATTAGTTATAATGATGAAATATTTTGATTAAAAGTACATTTATACTGTTTTTCCTTCATTTTTTTTAGAATTAGCAAGTTAATGGAAACTTGATGAAATCTGAATTTCTGCTTATATGTTTTTCTGTAAAAACAATCGTTATTAGAAATTTAAAAAAACTGCATTTACACTCCTGCAAGAGAATTCACAAATTTTTTTTGAAAATGGTGCTCTGTTATACTATTTGTCACCTATTATAATAACTCCAAAAACTTTAATTTAGTAAAATTCCCATTCTTAATTTTTATGAACTGCAATGTAAACTACTTAATTTTTTTAATTGTAAATGAAATTATTTACATATTATTATTATTATTTTATAGACACTAATGGTTTGTGCAACTGATCTTCTTGCACTATGTCTCATTCGTCCACCAAGTGAATTGGAATTTGACATCGTTGTCGGAAGTTCACAAAGATTTGGGGTACCATTAGGGTATGGTGGTCCACATGCTGGTTTTTTTGCTTCTCGTCAATCATTAGTACGTCTTATGCCTGGAAGAATGATTGGTATTACACGGTAATATAGTTTGTTATTTCTTTTATAAAAAATGAATTCGATTGAGATAAAAATAAATTATAAAATTTGTTATGTGCTATTTATTCAGTAACTATAGAGTAATACCAATTACAACTACTCATTGTTTTTGCGATTACAGAAAGAAATTACTTTTTGTAACATCTGATCCATGAACATTCAAATGAAAGACATAAATACTACTATGGCCGGACTAGACCGATTAATGCCTTAACATATAATGATTATACATAACATATAAACGATTAATGCAATTATCATATAAACAGCTTTTGGAATAAGATTTGAAGAATTAATTGATCATCCAAAAAATCTGTCTCATCCAATGCTTTTTGAAGCTTGCTTGTTAAAAAAATCTTTCTAGCTCCTGGTATCACTGACTATTGCATAGAATAAGTCGATCGTAGGGCTGTTATCTTCCTGCTTCAAAACCTGCAAGTTTTCTTCACATATGTGAGTTGTGATGTAATGAAGAAGGAAGATATGGAGGTAGTCTGTAGGGTAAGCATTTGCCCAGGGGTTTATGGTTTTGAAAATAAGATCTTTTAGAAAAAGTTTTAGAGTGTATGTTGTTCAGAATGTATGACATGATGGCAATTAACTTTTGTTATGTACATTGCTTCGGTGACGTTTAGTAAAAATAATCATCAGTAAAATTGAATATTGTTTTAGGACTCCTAATCTATACTAACCATATAAAGAGGAAGAGGGTTTTTGCTTGTTTATGATAAACAAAAAAACTACTCGATCAATTGCAACCAAATTTTTACCTACGTTTCTTGGCATAAGTGAGAAGGTTTTGTAGTAGTGGAAATTTGCCAGTTGAAGCACAAAACTTAATGAACTGTGAACTGTGAGTCTGTATCACTGTGTGAGCTAGGTTTGAACTGAATGATCTGACTCAATCACTGTATATTATAAAAATAATAGAATTAAATTTATGGTAAAAAAAATTAAAAAAATTCTGTTTAACAATAATGTGCTTCCCATGGGGCCTGTGTTTGAAGCTAGAGTGGTGAGGTACACAAGGACTTCATGGGAAACTATAACAATCATCACCATCAACTGGTAACAAACACGTTGCCCCTGGGGCACTGGAGTGTTCTTAATATAATATCTCTACAAACAATTATCCAATTTTCAAAATTCAAATTAGGCGTTTGTTAGTAGGATAAAGGCCAACGTCTTCATACATCAGGTACACTACTCTAGATATAACAGATGCTTATTTGGAAATATTTATCTGTTTGTTTATTATCGCATCACGCAAGAACCAATCGACCGATTATGTTCAAATTTGCAGAATACATTCGTGTTATCCCAGGAAAGCTATTAAGCCATCGACAGGGACCTTGCTCCCTTGAAGGTTAAGCTAGTAAAAATATTCATTGTTTCTTCGCCCCAAGGAGGATGAAGTTGTGAATTAAAAATATTCATTAAGGAAAAGATAGATTAATCCTTTTACTTTATTATTATATTTCTGCCAGCATAGCAAAGAAATAAGTTATGGATTTTTTGTGTCAAAGGTGTGTGCACTTTAGTTACCTTAGTTACTATTATTCTAACCCACCGGGTTGGTCTAGTGGTGAAGGCGTCTTCCCAAATCAGCTGATTTGGAAGTCGAGAGTTTAAGGATTCAAGTTCTAGTAAAGGCAGTTACTTTTATATGGATTGAATACTAGATTGTAGATACCGGTGTTCTTTGGTAGTTGGGTTTCAATTAATCACACATCTTTGGAATGGTCGATCTGAGACTGTACAAGACTACACTTCATTTATACTCATACATACCATCCTCATTCATCCTCTGAAGTAATAATACCTGAATAAGTCCTGGCTAAACAGGAAAAAAAGAAAGAAAAGCTACTATTATTCTATCTTTTGTAATTTAGTTTCTTTTTTAGGTTTGTGTAAAACCTTAATACTATAGTTATAATTTATCAATATTATTCTCACAACCATGAGGCTAACGTACAGCATGAGAGTCCAGAGATTGGAGCCCCCTGGTAGATGGGAATGGCGACCAAAGCAAGTTCTGGAGGTGAAGCAACCACTACTGGTCCCCCTGGAAAATTGGGAATGATGAGTAAAGTGAGCTCTGCAGCCATGGGGTAGGCCCCAGGAGGCCTCGAGGAGCCTCTGAGTTGGTCCCGGGATTTGCCTGAGCTGATCTGAGTGCTGAGTAGGTTCTGGATAGACAGGCCGTCTAGTAGATATATATATATATATATATTTACATGACAAATGAGTAAAAAATTTTCTCGTTAAGATTAAAAACGTAATTTGTTTATGTTGCATTTGAAAAATATTATCTATATTTTAAAAAAATCTCATTTTTGTAAAAATAATAGAACACTAAGTTATACGTTAGGAAAATATTTTCAAATATATTAATTTTTATTTTAATTATATTTTTATGGATATCATTTTATAGTGATGCTAACGGACATGATGCTTATCGTTTAGCCCTCCAGACTCGTGAACAACATATCAGAAGAGATAAAGCAACAAGTAACATTTGTACAGCACAAGCATTACTTGCAAATATGTCTGCTATGTTTGCTGTTTATCATGGACCTAAAGGATTAAAAGATATTGCCACAAAAGTTCATAATTTTGCATTATTACTTTCACAAGGTATATGTTAATTATTAATTAAGGTATATGTTTTTTATAAGATTTTATTACAAGTTAGGTCTCTTTTTTTGTCAAATTTTAAAAAGCCTTCTAAACTTTTACTACTCTTTTGGTTTACATTTTAAATACACTATTCTTTGCATTTCTGATTTTAGTATTGTCATATTTTGTTGTTGAATAAAGCACAGTTAAAGTTTATGAAGCGAACTTAGGCGGAACAACTTGGATAGAAAAAATTGGATACAGAGCATATATAACACCTGATGAATGAATGTAAAACGTATAAGAATGCTAGTGATGAAGATGGTAAAAGGAACTATCGACAATTAAGAAATACTATAAACAGGAAGTGCAAATTAGTGAATGAAAAGTGGATTAAAGAAAAGTGTTCAGAAGTGGAAAGACAAATGATCATTGGTAAAATAGGTGGGGGCATACAGGAAAGTTAAGGAGAATTTTGTGATACATAAGTTAAAATCTAACAGTGTGTTAAATAAAGATGGTAAACAGATTTATAATATGAAAGAAAAGGCTGATGAGTGGGTGGAATATATTGAAGAGTTATACGGAGCAAATTTAACTGGTGTTATAGAGGAAGAAGAAGAAGTTGAAGAGGATTAAAAGGGAGATACAGTACTAAGATCTGAATTTAATAGAGCATTAAAGGATTTGATTGGCAGAAAGGTTCCTCGAATAGATGGGATACCTGTAGAATAAATACATTTTAAAATAATAATTTAATTAAGTATGTTAGAAATGATACTGTATGCCTGATTTTGGACATCTCATAAAATTTTTGTTTTCCATAGAAAAATATTAGTAAGAATCCTTTAGGTATTATTGACCTATTGATTTTTATTTGCACTGTTTTTTCAGGTTTAAAAGATTCAGGGAATATTATCTGTCATAAACATTTCTTTGATACACTGCATGTTAAACCATTAATGGATCTGAATGATATTCTTGAAAGAGCTTCATCAAAAAAAATTAATCTTCGATATTTCAATGACGGTTCTGTAAGTAAACTGTAACTCTAATTGTTTTTCATAGTTTATAACACACGGGTCGATGTAGTTTTATGTACTTATCCTACCTAATTCTTTTTGCTTTTGGTCTTAATATTTCAGATAAAACATGTCAACTCTGAATACACAAGCTTTCAGATATGTAGAGATAAACTAAGAACTCAATTAGGTTGATGAAGAATAAATGGCATCCCCTGCATTCAATACAAATATCAACCGATTTCTCTTTCATCTCTTTTTTTAAGTTTCTGTTGACAATTGTTAATAATGTAGGTTTTACAATCTAAAAACTATATGTATGGATCTAAAAGAAAAAACCTTTTAATAATTCCAGCATTTTGTAAAGCGGTTAAAATTCATTGGTTTGACTAAATTATGTTGGATTGGATAATTTGATAAGATATTTGTACTATGCAATTTTGTTTGATTTTTAATTTTTCATGAAATTACCAAAAGATTAATATTACACCTGCAAGTTTGAAACAAACTTCATTGTTTACTCACAAAAATTTTGTGACTAATTTGTCATTGTCATTAATAGTAAGTCATTTTTTTTAGTAAAAGTAATTCACTTTGCTTAAAGGAATAACTAATAATTTAATAATTTCCAAATATAATATTTTATAACTTTATATGTACAACATATTTATGTTGTTGGATTATGCTGTTGTTTTATTTATTTATTTTTTATTTTGACTTTATTACCATTTCCATTATATTCTACAATAAGTTTTGTTTATATACCAGCTCAAATATAATACTGAATTTTACTAAAAACAATCAGCAATTAGTAAAAATATGGAAAAAAACTATTACAAATTTTAAAACTACGAGTAATGAAATAAAACATCCAAATAATGATTTTTATAATTTGTTTAATTTAAATTGTTTGAAAATTATTGATGTACAATATATTTGACATGCTAAGAAAAGTTCTATGAGTTTAAGGTACCACCCAAGAAAAAAATTTGTAAACAATATTACTTGTAGGCTGAATTATTAAGAGAGCTAGTCTGAGCATGTGCACTTCTTACTACTACACATCTACATGTTTGTAAATGTTTACAAAAAAATAATACTTACAAATTATTGTAGAATAATGCAGTTCTAAGATGCAAAACCAATCCATTTTAGGTAAATTTCTTAGAAATCTACTTGTTGTAACGAATACCATGATTCAATTTCCAGAAAATTTCATTATTTGTATATATATATATATATATTTCACTTTCTTGTGGACACGATAACTGCCATAATCTTGTGCCAGTCACTTTCAAATTGACACAAAGTATAATGACACAAAATTTTGGTCGAGTTCCTAAATGGATAAAATCAAACCATGGGGGGGAAGCTTTTTCAAAAAAACAAAATATCTCTGTAACTTTCTTATTAAGTAAAATATCAAATTAATTTAAAGTTCCTACTATTCTTTGGATAAGGGCCTAAACCTTATCTAAGTAAAGTTTTTTGATATCACCAACCATTGGCCCAGGGGGTGGGAAGAATGGAGTTTCGAAGACAAAAAAAAATCATACCTCCCTTAGTAGATACAGTATCAAATCGGTTGAAAGTGGTCTTCAGTCCTCTAAACATTACTTAAAATATTTGTCTGAAACAATGACCAACCCTTATGACAAGGGATGACCAAAATTTTGCTGGAATTGTAAGATGACGAGGGGGGCTTGTCATATGCTAAACATGTGAAACCTTTTTCACGTGCAACCATTGTCATATTGAGTAAATTTGTAGTTTTTCTTAACTTTAAGGTGGAAATCGTTTTTATCTCTTACTTAGCACCGGTGAAATATACCTCCGCCTTTCAGCATGTCGAAAGGAATTTTTTATAACCGACTCAGCGTAATCTTGACAGATTTTTGATATGTTTATTTCAGTTGTTAATAGTTATGAAGTACGTATAACTTATTTATTTTTTCCTATCGATATAAATTTGATAGAATACAGAAAAAAATTAGTTTTTATTTAAAAGTGATCTAATCGCATTGCTACAAGCCTTGTAGCAATATGTTTAATCTGCTCAGAAGACCAGTTTTCTCATTATGTAATTAAGATGTAAAAGCTGTAAAAATATACCTTTCAAATAGTGTTGGTGGTTTTCAGTAAGGTTTATAAATACAGATGGTTAATGGCTAAATGCAGATGGTGGGAATAAGTTAATAATGAGTTAATGAAGAAGTTGATGAATGACGTATCATGAACTGGTTTGAACCGTCAAGAGTATTTACATTATAAATGGTTAAATGTGTTTGTCTCCTACCATAGCAGTTCATAATATTAATAATAATAATCAAATTTTATATCAATTTTGCCATAATATTGATCATCTTAAAATATATTTTTTGATACATTGTTTATATATAACTTTTTAAATAAAAAGTTTATCCTATAAAAGTTTTGTTTTATTTTGAGTTAATATTGCTTAAAATGACTTTTTATCTGTGTTTTTTAGGTTGGTATTTCACTTGATGAAACTGTATCGCATGATGATGTAAGCGATTTGCTTTGGATCTTTGGATGTGAAACATCGTTAGAAGAGGTATAGTATATATTTTTAAACTACATAAACAATATTTGAATTCATTTACTATTATTTTGAAAAAGTGTAAATTTTAATGTAATTTCATAAACATTTTAGTACATTTTATGAATATTTTTTAATGCATTAATCTATAATTCTTATGTTCACACTGAAATTGTTAATGAGTTAACACTTTCAGCCGTACATCTTGCTCTAGTAATATGTTAAAGTAAATATGAATGACAAATTTAGTTCTAAAACTGTGTCAGTGACCATATTTCTTTCTTTCCAGCCAGGAGGGCTGGCTTTACCATTAGTTTGGCTTGTTGTGCAATCCCTTCATAGGAAACAAGAGTCCTTGAATAATTCTTCAGGCAAGGTCTTACTGATACCAATCTGTAGATAGCATAGTACATAGCATGGAACATAGTACATAGCATGTAGCATAGTACATAGATGGAACCAGGGCAGCTGACCGTAATACTTACCTAAGTTCCTAAGTAAGAAGGATAAGGATAACAAAAGGGTAGGGAACAGGCAAGGAACAATCAACCGATTGGTCCTGATTTGGTTAGTTTACTGTCTTCTCAGGAATGATAGTTTCTTTTTTTACTATTATAATAAAAATCTTGCAGTAGGGGGCTGCATATGTTGAGAATTTTAAGTGAAGGGGATTTACACAAAATCAGATAGCAAATACGATTGTCATTTTGTGTACGATGTGTGTGCATACGTTAGTACTGTTTAAGATATAAATAAATATTGTTACAAGAAATGTCAAGCAATTTACCTGTTTGTTTCCTTGCTCTACCTTCAATTAATGCTTTTTCCTTCTGGTATACTCTGATCATCCTCTCTATTCCGTACTCTACCCATTAAATAATAATCTATTCAAAAGCATTCAAAATCGTGTTTTATGAAACATAAATAAAGTTCAGACATTGTATAGATAATGTTATGTTTTACTTGTTAAATCTTTGTAGGGTTGTATTTTTAAATAGGTGTTCCAATTTTTTGTTTCTTTTATATAGAAAGAGAGATTGTAAGATTTGTAGATCGTTACCTAACCCAAAATTTAGTTATATTTAACACCTATCTAAATAATTTTTTTCATGACTGAACACTAGGAATTGTAATAAATATTTAAAAATTTTTCAGTATTTGGAACCTTCTAAAAAGAATCCATTCCTCACAAAAGCACTATTTCCTCTTCATGCTTGGACCACAAAAAAATGTAAGATTTTATTTGTTAACAGGAAAATAAATTGATTATTGAGATAACCTATGTCTGAAATTTTTTCAAATCGCCAGAAAAATTATATACACTTAACCTAATTCTTGTAGGGATTAGAATCCTACAATTTTTAAGAAAACCTTTTTTTAGAAAATTCCTTTTATTATTCATTAGTGTTATTTAGAGAAATAAGGGGACATTCATTATGAAAGTACTTTTTTTTAAATTTTAATATGCTCAAAAGAAATTAGAATAGGAAATTTTAAAAAACTTGATTTTTTAACATAAAGGTTGAAATATTCAAAATTAATAAAATATGCAAATTACTTTAATTAGGTTTCTTAAAAATGTAGTGAAATCCATAGAAGAAATTGGTTACAAAAAAGTAAAAACTGATTGTTGCAATTTTAAACATTATATAATAAGAACATATAATAAACAAGAACTTACTGATCCCTGTCTTTAACCAAATGTGATACACTCCTATTTTGTGGAGCCACATGATCTGACAAATATGTGCTATTAAGTAAACATCAAAATCCTTTTGTAACATATTTTTTATTTAATTGTAGGAATTGTTTATATTAAATAGCGTGTAAATAAAACTATACAAAGTATTCTAAAAAGTTAAAAATATCTTTGAAAATAATTTATTAGGTGTAACAGAGAAGAATCTTTAAAACACAAAGTCTGGTTATATTAAACATATAACCATAAACAAGAAGTAAGATAAACAGTTTCATTTCTAATTATCAAATAAAATTATAAACTAGGTGAAATTAATAAAAAAAAAATTTAATTGCAGTTAAATAAACTATTTTAAAATTCATCTCGTAAATATTACATAATGTTATGAATGATTTGAATAGTATAGTGTACTGCCTAGAAAATCAGGTATATAAAGGAACATATTTACCAACAATATAGGCTATAAGAAAAACTAAAGATTTCTTTCTATAAAGGTTCAGTGTAATTAAAGAAACACATCTGTAACTGAGTAGAGCTGCCCTGGAATTACACCAATCATTCATATTAAACAACATTTTTCTAATTTCCATTTGTTTTTTTTTTTTTTACAAAGATATAGTTATTATGCCATACTCTATGTGCTTAGTAAAGGATGTTTTTTTATCTTGTATGTAAAAAGAATTTTCCTTTTATTTCTTGATACCTGAAGTTTTTTCTGAATATCAGATCATTTTGGTAAAATGCCTCGTTCTTTAAGACAAGTCAGATCAAAGATTAGATACATGCTAAATACAATAAACAGTTTCAATTTGAAACCAAACTCTTTGTATATGGTGTGTGTGTGTGTGTGTGTGTGTTTTGGTGAAATCTGTTCAAAAAGTATCATACCTATCTTTTTCTTGAAAATTACTTGAATGTGATCAGTAAAGTTTGGTAAAAGTTCAGGACTATGTTCCACGTGTATTTTTTGTAATTGCATAGAGGATGTCATTTGTTATTCAGCAGCTATTGCATGCATGAGTTTTGCAGGGCTTGTTGCAGTTTTATTTTGTGCATAATGATGATATACACTAAACATTATTATATCAAGTTCTGCCAAAAGCTTAGTGAAACACAAAGAAAAACGATTAAGAAGATTAAGCAGACTTTTGGGAGTGAAGCTACAGGGGTAATAAATATTACAGAATGGAATAATAATTTTCAAAATAGTGACACTTCAGTTGAGAGTGAACACACCAATAGGATATTAACAAGCCGAACTCCAAATATCATTAACAATATATGCAATTTGACATGGAAAATCATCTGCTGACTAAGAAATTACAAAGGACATTGGGATTAGTGATGAGTTCACCTGATTTTAAAGGATGAATTGAGCTTGTAGACACAGACCATGAAATTTGTGCCAAAGTTGCTTTACTTGAGCAGAAAAAGATTTGTTTTGATGTTGCATAGTAGGATCACCAATGTGATCCTAAATCTCTTAAGACCATGTTGTCGATGAATCTTGGGTATATGGATATAACCCAGAAACGAAAGCTCAGTTGACAGTTATCAGGATTTCCATGCACACTGGAAAACCTGGAATTTGAAAAATCTTTAAGTTCTGGAAATTTCTTGGAATTTGAGCTTATTTGTCATAAAATATTTATTACTGATGTAGAAATTTTGCAAAATTTTACTTATTTTTCCATACTATTATTTTAACCAAGTTCATTTTTTAGTAGAATATATTCTGAAAATAAGGGAGGTTGAAAGATATCTAATTTTATTATTTCTATCATTAGTTTTATTATCTTTGTCAATCAAAAAAAAATAATTATGACAAATAAAAAAAGTATGAGTTTCATAAAATACCTTGAAATTTTTATCTATGTCTCCACATACAACAAACAATTTTTCCACATTCACTAAATGTGTTTCACTGACTCTACTAAATTGAAGTTGTAGAAAAAAATTGATGATCAATATCATTGATGCTTTTTTTATGCTTAACAGATGTTGTGTAGGATTTTGAGTGTAATTTTTTAGCTGTTACTGATCTTTTTAATGCCTAAATAAATCACCATCATTTCCAAGGCCAAAGAAAGCAAGACAAGTGAAAATGAAGCTGACTGTTTTTTTTTTTAATTTCCTCAGAGTTGTGCAACCCAAGTATGCCCCAGAATTCTAAACTATCAAGAAACAGAACTCTCTAAAGGATCTCCATTACCTTTGTCATGCAGTTTGGTGCAAGAGATTGGATCTATGGAAATTACATAAATGTCAGTTGCATCATAACACACACGCCTATTTGTCACATGTAATCCAGAACTTAAAATACAGAAAGTATTTATTCTGTATAGTCAAATACAGAAATCCTCAGTTCACTAGAACCTAAGACATTTTTTTGAAATCACTACTCACCAGATATGGCTCCTTGTAATTTCTGGTAACTTCAAATGCTTCTGAAAGTGTTCTGATGTCACAGCTGGGAGATATAATGATGAATGTGATAGCACAACTTGTAGAAATATCAAAAGAGATGTACAAAAAATATTTTCAGTATTATGATAAGAGGCTATTTTGTAGGAAACGAAGATTTATAGCCACTTGGTCAATGGTCAGACAGATTTTGAACAAACCTTGTATTTATGTTTTATTTTATAAAGTTTAGTAATAATTATTAATTTTCTGTTTTTAGATTGCTGAAAACAGTGATATATTAAGCAACAGTATTTTGAAGACAGAATTCAAAAGAATGTCACAGTATGACTCATCCTATTTTTAACACTTATCATTCTGAAACAAGAATTGTAAGATATATGAAGTCACTAGAAAACAAAGATATTTCTTTAGTTCATTCTATGATTCCACTGGTTTGTATTTTCTGATTTGTTTAAATAAACTTAGAATAGTTAAAAAATTGTTCTATGCAGTTAGGCTCTAGGAAGTGTTTTTTTCATTTTTTCCAGGAATAAAAATATTAACCCACCGGCTTGGTCTAGTGGTGAACGCGTATTCCCAAATCGGCTGATTTGTAAGTCGAGAGTTCGAGCAAACTCGAGAGCCCTAGTAAAGTCTAGAGTCCTAGTAATGTCAGTTATTTTTACACGGATTTGAATAATAGATTGTGGATACCAGTGTTCTTTGGTGGTTGGTTTCAATTAACCACTCATCTCAGGAATAGTTGAACTGAGATTGTACAAGACTACACTTCATTTACCCTCATACATATCATCCTCATTCATCCTCTGAAGTATTATCTGAAAGGTAATTACCGGAAGCTAAACAGGAAAAGAAAGGAATAAAAATTTAAAAAAAGTGAACAGAATTAAAATAAAGTTTAGTGCTGTCTCTAACATTATTTTTATCCTCTGTTCAAGATTTTATCTATGTTGGGTCATCTGAAATACTTCTAATTTTTGTCCTGCACTATCTTTCACCTGCTGCTGCACATTTGCAGTGTTCTTTTTTGCAAGTTCTTACATCTTCCACTGCTATCATAAACCATCTTATTGCTCTAACTGTACTTCTCATTGCTTACAGTCTCATTTTTACTCCATCCTTTTTCTCTTCTCTTAAACTGATTTGGCAACCTCTGCATTACTTTTCTTTTCATTATTCAATATCAATTACTTTTATTATATTTCATTCTAGCCCTGCTAAATGAACCTGTTAGGTTTTCACAATATTTTGTATTTCCTCTAGATTATCATAATTGATTTGGCTGTTATTTTCTGCTTTTCCTAGCATTGTTATTCTACCCGTTCGTATTTGGCAAATAACAAAGTATCGCCATTCTCAAAACTACTTTTAGCAATCACTTAATGCCAAAAGTAGTTTTTAGAATGGAGGTACTCCATAACGCATCGACTACAAATGTTAGAGTGACAGTGCTAGAAAGGGCAAAAAACAATATTCAAATTGACCTGTCAGGTTCATTTTACCTTGTATTTTCTCCGCATAAAAGGACTAATTCTAGCTGAGATTTGTCACCAATAAATTAGTGATTACGGTACGGTAAAGATATTACGAGTAGACAAAGCATGGAAGATCAGTTCATTTAAAGAAAGAACAATGGATGTTAATGATGAACAAAATTCACTGATGAGCTAATAAAGACAATTTCAGTGATAGACATTCAGTAATTAATCGGTATACTTCTTGAGCAGGGCTTGGTAGAATTAAGAACTGTTCTTTATTAGATCTCGACTAAAATTGTAGGCTATTAGAAATATTATGTAGAGTGTACCCAAAAATTTTGCTGACATTTATCTACAAGTTTTTTGTTTTTGTTTTTTTTTTGCTACGGAAAACAAAGAAAGCTTTCTAAACTTTACAGTAATAGCAGATGAAACAAAGACTATTTTACCTATAAATAAACTATTTAAACATCTTGGCAATTTGACACTTCCTGGCAATTTTTAAACAAATATATTAGGGAATTTGATAAATGTTACAGCTTACAATGAACTAAATAATTTTGATGTATGATTAAAAACATGTAGTAAGGAATTTTGGTTTAAGGTTAGCCTCCAATTTCATACTCTTATTTACTATACAAAGTTGTTGGAGACCATCAAGTGAGAAATTTTAGACAATTCCTCTAATAGATGTAATCTTATACAAATAACTGTATGTATATACGTGACATAATCTTAGTGTCAAGGTGCAAAAATGAGATATCCAGTCTAAAAAATACTAGGAAGATTAACAGTATATTATGAAAAACAAATCACTTAGATTCAAATCCTGGGAACACCTCATTTTGACCTACATTTTTGTAACAGAGAACACGTCTTAATATAAGTAGATAAATGACATTTAAACACCAAAGTATACGGGTGTTATGATGGACTTGACCCTATTTGTTATGCATCATTGTCTAAGTCCAAGGTAAATTAGTGGGAAAAATTGAATTATTTGTTAAATTAATAGAGGGGAAGTATAATCAGAAGTCCTTTGCTTGATGACCTTAGTGCTTTGTTTTGCAGCAGGTGGTTATCCAACATCCAAACAGCAAGTGTCTGCATATATCATGCATTTGTTTGGTACTGAATAAATACATTTGAATAATTAGTAGGTGCTTGAGATTGATACAAATTCAGAAAAAATTATTTTTTGGTCAGGGTAGCACTTCTATACTTCAATTACCAATTACAGAATTACTAGCAAAGAATAAGATGAGAGATTTAAGACTTGCATTCTACAATCATTTCATTTCTACCGCTCCTTGTTGGCTGGCCTAAGAGTGATTTTTTTCTTTGAATGAATATCATTCATCGGATCAATGAGGCTCATGGTTCTGAAAGGCTTATCGTATTAAGGCTCTCATGTTGTTATATGGAGAAACTGTTCTGTAGGGTTTGAACTGATGGTTGTAGGGTTATGAATGGATAATGGTACCTTTTATAAAACTCTTCTTTTTTACCTATTACTATTCCTTGGGCAGTAGTGGGCTCCAAGAGAAAATCAGAGTGAATTCCTCCCTGTATTTCTTCTGCCATCTTTGTGTGGATAATTCTGACCGACATCTTTGACATCAAAGCTGTTGGTCTGTAGCATAGTTATCATGATGCCAAGTTCTCTCGGGCATGCTTTACTGTGCTGCAAGAACTGGACACTTGAAAACCATGTGTTCTGTGTTATCCTCTCTTCTGCAATAATTACACTTGGCTGAGGGATTCAATGCTTGTGTAAACAAGTATGCTTTAAAGTAACTGACCGATCAGGAACTGAGTTTTCCATGCTTTGTGGTCCAGCCATCTCCGTAGATCCAGTATTAGTCTCTGTCTATCTTTTTTTCTTTTTTATTTGCTTCCAGGACTGTCGTTAGATATTGATGTCCAGCTATCTTTTTTGTCACCTTATCCTATACCGTAAACAATGTCTGGACAGCATTAATTAACTAAGAGCAGACAATTCTGAATGCAGAAACAATATGGTAGAGTGTGATTAAATCTTAAAAGGATGCTGAAGAAGATTACTGTACTACCTAAATGAACAAATGAAAGACTTCTTTGACTGAAGCATAGGTCTGGTAGAATAATTTCAAATCCTGATAGCAATTTTCCATGCTCTGCTTGAATAGTTCCATGTCTCATAATTCAGAGATAAGAAATGGTTTTCAGTATGGATGGGATGGAAAAGTAATTTTGTTGAGTGTATATTTGAACTTGATTTAATAAAATTGTTAAATAGTAGTAATATGCTACTCTCCTCTAGGAACAGTCTTTGATCTCCAGAGGGATTATGGGATTATGAGGAATGGGCATCTGTTGTACCTTCCTTAAGCTTGTGGGTACCAATTTTTTAGTGATTTATTTTCTTTTTATCTCTTCCTGGGTAAATTCCTATTTATTATCACTCCTTTTTATCATTGATCTTTCCATGTTCTGTGAGTTTAGGACAGGTCCACTTAAGTCTAATATAAAAAAGGTACAGTTCTAAAATTACTCCCTTTCATGTGATTCATGGATTTAACAAAGATGTCAACTTGTGTTTTAAATGCATGATTTATGTTAATAAAAGCATTTTTTAATCTTTTATACAGGGTTCATGCACAATGAAACTGAATAGTACTACTGAAATGATGCCTTGCAGTTTTAAGGAATTTACTGATTTACATCCATTTGTACCAAAAGCTCAAGGTTATCAGCTTATGTTTACTGAATTAGAAAAGGATCTTTGTGAAATAACTGGCTATGATAAAATATCCTTTCAACCTAACAGGTAAAATTTCTGTGTATAAATTAAGACTAAGACCAGTTTTCTCAGATTAGAATGCCTTGAATGTTCAATATGCAAATCATTGTTTTTAGTCTTATATTTTAATTTCAAATTAATTAATTTGTTAATTAATTCATATGTATTTTTCCTCTATACTTACTCTTATGTATTCCTATAGATTATTACATTAAAAAATTAATAAATTTAATAATCTAATCTAATAGACCTAATAAATAAAATCTATTTTACTAAAATAAAGCAAATCTAAAAACATAATTACTGAAGTGTTTAAAACTAAAAAAAATCTGACAACACAGGTTTCTGATACACGACTTACACTTACAGTTTAATTTCAAATATTTATTATTTTATTTAAATATAATATTTTTTTTATTTATTTAATTGAATGATTCTAACTAAAGTGCGCACGCAAAACGTATTTAATTTGCGCGGGTGTGGCGATACTAGCGGCGACGGTCGACACTAACTAAACTAATGTAATTTTACAACTTACATAGAGCAAATTTTGCTTGTATGTCGGCAGACTGGTGTAGCCAAAAGGCTTAACACAGCAGTTGTACGAACAGATGAAGTTCGGTGCTGATTTTAAATAATTAAAGTCATAAGTTGATGTTATTGTCAAATTCCATATTATATTTGAAAATACTTATGTATGAATAAATTAAATGTTTAATATATTTGAAATATTAAATGGATTATTTATATATTATTAAATGTTTATTGTAATTGAATTATGAACTGGAATTGCTATTTAATGCAATTATACAAGAATAATGCGATTGCCATTTGTAGGCGCCTGGAACTGAACAAGAGTGATGACTGAAGAATGAATAATGACCACAAGAATGACGATGGACTTGCTTAAATAATGTTGCTGGATCCGCTGCTTTGTCAGGAGTCGAGTGCATTCGAAAGGAGCCGAGTGATGTATAAGGAACTACTGAATTGTCAGCAGCCAAGTGCGTATGAAAGAAGCCGAGTGCTCTGTAAATATTCGAATGAATCTGACCGAAGCCGAAGATATTTAAATTAAAAAATCCTATTAAATACATTAAAGCTCCAACATTTAAACGATAATATCAAAATATGAATTTGTAAAGAATACTTAAAAATTAAAGAAACCTAAGTCTGAATACAAGGTACCGAGTCAACCGGGCGATCAAGTTCCGAGACCCGGCCAGATGAAGTTACTTTTTTACACTTAAATATTATTCATTTATTTAATTCTACCACTCACCTGTGACATCACAACATTGCAGACGACTACAATAGTGATGCTGCAAAAAATTTTTTTTTCAAATATTATTTTTAATTGTTAACAAAGTGTTAGAAAAATATGACCTTAATTAGGTGAAGTCTCGAGGTACTGAGGATGATCTTGTTCTGCAGCATCACCTCTTGACCGTTTAAGTTGAAATTTTGACCAAGTTTTGGTCAAAATCGGTCCAGTAGTACTGGAGATATAATGGTGATTTGGTGATTTAGAGGCCAACACCAAACATACAAAAATTAACGTCTGAAAAATTTCTATCTGGTTTTTTAGGTTCCCTAGATATCAAAATGTTAAGATCCAGTGAAAACTGCATATGCCCAAATTGGACTGATTACAGTACTTTACTTTCTAGAACTACAGCTCTGCTATAGCACTTTCTAGACAGGAAAGTAAAAGATAAAGGACTAAATGTTTTTTAGGGATATTTTTTAATCCTAATTTATTTTAATATAATTTTGGAATATTTAGCAGTTATTTTTATCTAAAAAATAATTGACTATTATTTATAATAATTGAATATTATTATGTATGTGTTGTTCATTTTTATTTAAGAAAACAAACACCAAACCATATTCAGGGTTGAATCTGATTATTTCCTTGCAAATTAAACCAGATGCAATGAAGAAATACTCTGAATAAAAGGAGCAGTATTGCTCTTTTGATAGTTGGATAAAATATTCAGAAATAATATTTTTAAGCAAGGATTCCAATGTTCAAAGATGTTTTGAGAGTTTTAGAAGCATACAATATGCTTTTCTGTTGGATGTAGTGTTCAGTGCTTAGGACAGTGCTGTAATGTAGAAGTTTTATGTTGTAGTGTTATATTTGACTTGTCAAATCTCAAATTCTTTTTAGTATTACTTGTAGGATAAATGTGTTACAGTTTATTGGAAAAAAGGAATATTAAGAAATAATTTTAACTGTTATTTTATTAGTTTTATAGAATTTGACAACTTTGTGAATTGAATGCTTCAGTATTTGTGTAACTCTTTTTTTTTCAAAGTATTACTTTTAATTCTATTGGTCTCCAATTACCTTTGAATATTTTTCATCAAAATTAATTCATTTCCTTTTCAAATTAAATATTGTACTCATATGGTAGATGAGAACTTCATTACAATCCTGCACTTTACAACATGATATTGTCTTTGACAAATGAGACTTGACATATATCTCTTATTACTTTCCTTTGTCAAATATCTTGTATCGTCATTGACAATACACAAACTGTATTTTTAATTAAAGTTTTTGAAATAATCTGAATAATTCTATTCTAATAGTAGGTTCAGGTAAAATTTTGGATGAAAGAGCAGAAAACTGAATTTTTTAATTTTTAAGAAAAGTTTTATTAACATTTTTTGTTGTTTGTAAAATCAATAATCTTTGAAATATTTGCAAAAAGATCTCATTTTACCTCCGTTTACTGCTCACTCTTTCAACTTCTTTGAACTACATATTGATTAGGAGTCTGCAGAGAATCTTAATAACCTCTAAATTCTTAATAAATATTAAAACTATACTTTTAAAAGAGAAAAGTCAATGTCTCCTAATTATTTCCGTACAATCTCTTTTTGGTCTATTTTTAATGTACTATAATGAATTAGGCAATGTTTAAAATTTCCCTTGTGTCACAAACAGAGAAAGAAAGCCTTATTTAATTTTTACCACACCTATGATGTTGTTTTTAATTTTAAAGGTCAAATGAATTATTTTAGTTTTCAAAGTATATTTAGATATATTTTGTTTTATAATTTTTGTTTACAGTGGTGCCCAGGGTGAATATGCTGGTCTTAGAGCTATTCAGACATATCTTGCATCACTTGGTGAAACTCAGCGTGATGTCTGTTTAATACCAGTTTCAGCTCACGGTACAAATCCTGCGTCTGCACAAATGGCTGGCATGACTGTTGAACCCATATCTGTTTCCAAAGATGGCAGTATTGAAATAGAACAATTAAAAGAAAAGGTTATATTTTTATTTATGTTATATCATTGTTACTTTAAATCATTGCCAGGTCCCTCATTCCTAATCTATTATTTTCAGAAGATTAATTTTTAATGGTGATCAAATTTCATAACTGAAATAATTTTAAATTTATTTTATAAACTTTAGCCCCCTATGAACATAAAAACAGTTCTTGTGTGTGTGTGTGTGTGTTGGCTAGGAGAGAAGAATACTCATCCCCTTCTATGTTATTCCTGAAATCTTCTCTCCTTTTGTCTGTTCTTTTGAGAAACTGTTTTTTGTCTGTGGTACTTCTATTACAAAATGAGACTTCCTGGTTTCCCTCTGGATAACAGATTTATTAAGTAGAAAAAACCTGCAGCTAAAATTCTAAAAAAAAATATTTGTGTGGAAATTGTTTCAGTTTTTAATCTTTTAATTCCTTGTCCCCAAAAAATGGTTACTTAAACATATACACAGCATGTAAATAACAAAAATACCTCCTGCAACATAGGGAAGAAATCCTCATTTAAAATTTAAAAGAGTACAGGTTTACTTTTTATCCTATTTAGAACAGTACATCTTGAGTGAGTAAATGGTAGAAATTCTATTTTTTTTTTTTTTGTTGAGATGAGTAGCCTGTGTTGGTAAATATTTTAAATGAAGAAATAGAAGATATTGTGAAACAGAGGATTTCAACCATGTACATTGTTAAGAATGCAAATACATTAACGAAGCCTTCAATATTCATCAGCTTATATGTCAAATAATGAATATTATTGAATTTGTTAATACAAGTAATGCCATTCATGTGGCACTTGTATAAATAATATAACTGACAAAAATTGAGGTAATGGGCATAAATCAAAATAAATTAAGCCATTACAGCAAAAGCCTTATTTCTTTTAGTTTTGTGTGGAATGTAAAGATAATATCGAATAAAATACACCTTAGAAAAATTATTAGTAGACATAACTTTAATTATACTTACAGTATGTAGATAGCACTCACTTCAATGAATTATTCATTCACCTACCTATGAAAATTGTGGTACAATATCATTTTTTATTATGTTGCTGATATCTTGAGAAAAGGTTACTTGATTTGAATAAACGAGATACCGAAATAAAATTTAGTCTCTTTTTTGAAGATTTTACTTGCTAATTATGGCTATGTTGTTACATAATGCGATTTAGTCAGCTTCTCAAAATTCTACTATATGAAAGTGTCATTAAAATGACATGCTCACTATTTATGATTTGCTCATTCCCCAGTTCTAGAGTTACCTGGATAAATTTATGCTTAGAATGATCCTTAAATCAATAATACCATTGATAAAAGGATCATTTAGCTTGGCCCATTGTTTCTTGAATTTTAAGCAAACATCATATTAAAAAATTTTAACACTTACTGTTGTTTGCTGCTTTGGTCTGCTGTACTGTTTCATATTATGCATAAATTGTAGATATATTGTCTCATTTGTAAGCTAATTTGTCATATAATTTCTTTTTAGAATGTAGTGTAATGATGATAAATGTGTCGTAAATGAGTTCATTAGTTTCATCATTAATTAGTACACTAATAAAATGGTTTTTTACAAGCCCGCCGAACTGTGAATGTGTCCAAACACAAGACATATTTTCTAGCAATGTAATCTCTTTGGAGATTTCACTGTACTCAAAAAATCTTAAAGAAAGCACTCTTTTTTTAATTACGTTTGATTCACTCATCACAGTTTGATGAATATTATCACATTTTTGGATTGCTTCTCTTTTAATGCAATTTATAAATGTGGAGATAACATTTTTAAAATAACATCACTGGGTGATTTGAATGATGAAATGATGTATTTCATAACTCTTTTCTTTTTAAAAAATCTCAGCTAATTTAAGAATGGATATTTTCTTGCAACAGAAACACCTATTTCATGAAATTCAGAACTAAGGTAATGAATTTAAGGAATCAATTTCTTTTCATCTGTTTATAAAATCTAGAAGCAGCAGAATTTAGGATACCCAAGGAACACCGCTATCGCTTTCAGGTCTCCACAAATGTTTCTAATACTGAATCATTACCGACACAAGTTTCATATTTTCTTATGACTTCTTCATATGAGCTAAAGAAATTGAGAGGATACTATTTCGAACATGAAGAAGGACTGTTTTCAAACTAGGCTTTGAGGAGTCTGTAAAAAGACGTCATTGATCAGAATGGCGCATATGTTCAAAAGCTTCAAGTAAAAATTCCACATCATTACAGTAAACTTTCTTGACAGCCTTTATATATAAAAGAATAATTCTTTATATTAAAGAAAATACTTGAATTTTTTTTTTATTCTACTTCAATATTTTGTCTAGGTGATGACAAACAATATAATCTAACGTAGTATTTATATAATTTAAATGGAAGGTATTTTAAATATTTATTTGTTACAGTTATGCAAAGATTAATATGAGTATTGTATGTATACACAAATATGAATGTGTAAATATATTTCCTAAACAACATTTTTTGATAAAACTAATTGATTTTCTAGAACTCTATTAACAATAATATTTTTTTAATTTTGAATAATCTAATTATTTTACAATTTTTCTTTTCATTTACAGCTGGAAAAATTTAGCAAACGAGTTTCCTGTATTATGATCACATATCCATCTACATTTGGTGTGTTTGAAGATAATGTAGCTGAAATTTGCGAAATGGTTCATAATTTCGGAGGACAGGTTAGGTTTTATATATATCATTTAATTAAAAGACTTACCGTTTACAAACTTTATCGAGTTGAGAATTAGATGTATAGAAAATTAAAGATATGTATAAAGGACATTAATTGTGAACACATAAAACAAATACATCTATTTATGAATAGTAATGAAGTTTTTATTAAATGGATAACTGGTTTTTGTCGGTCAGCATGAAGAAACAATATTTTTGTTTTTATTTTTTTTAAACAGATTAAAAATGCTTATTTTTTAAAAAATATATTGATTTTTCTCCAAATGATTTTTTTTAGGGCTATTATGTGAAACTTATTGCCATTTAATGCTGCAGATGGTACTACAATTAACAAATCCATATTGAAGCGGTTAGGACACAATTCTTAGAAGGCTGAGCTTTACTCAATAATACTATAACCATTGGGCTAAATTTTGGCTATCAGATAGGAAACAGAGTCATAGTTCCAGTACATCTACATAGTTGGTCCAAAGGTAAGGTTATAGCATCTTAACTAGGAGCTCAGACCTTCACCTAATGGACCATTAATGAAAAGGGTAAGGAAAAGGATGGTTTAAGGAAACCCACTTGCATATAATAAAATAATAATTTGCAAATATACTGGTAGTTCAGTTTACCATAAATAATTCTGTTTATAGTACAGTCATATTCTAGGTGTAGACCTTATATTTAACGGTACAGTTGTTTTGCTGAGCAGTACTATGAAACAATAATGTTTGTTATTCTCTGCCAGATGGCCAAGATTATCAGCAGTTTTATTTTAATTTATCTTTCTTTCACACCTTTTATTCACCCCATTGTTAACTGAAATTATGAAAGTAGTTATATACACAGTCATGTTAAAATAGATAATTCAGTTTAAAAATTAAACTAAACATTTTACAAAGTAAATTTATTAAGAAGTACTAAAATAGTAGTTTTTGTAATGGCACATTGAAATTGTTTACCAGAAAAAAATGTTAACACTTAAACAGTAGATAAATAAAAACTTTGTTCTTAAATATGCTTAAACAATAATTTGTTGCATAACCTCTTAATGAAATTTGAAATCACTTTACCTGGAAAAATAGCCAAAAAATTGGTACATTTTATGTTTAATTTGTACAAGTTTTATTCAAATAATTGAAACTCTCAATAATAATACAAAAAAGAACAAGGTTTAATATAATATAAAACTTAATTTATTCCACTGAGTGGTTTTTAAGATATATTTCTTTATAAACAACCTTTTTCTTTTGCAGTAATATATTAGGAAAGTATTTTCACATGCTGTTAAATGCAGGTTTTATTATAAGATATTATGATATTAGCCACTTCCTGATTCTATTTTATTGAATAATTTGTCTAATTAAATATTTACTGATCTGTTTTATAGGTATATCTAGATGGAGCTAATATGAATGCACAGGTAGGTCTTTGTAGACCAGGCGATTATGGATCGGATGTATCTCATCTTAATTAGCATAAAACATTTTGTATACCTCATGGTGGAGGAGGTCCTGGTATGGGACCTATTGCAGTGTAAGTGATTGAAATTGTAATTTACTAACAAATATGATTGTAATAGTGGGTTAGTAACTAAAATTTAATTCACTGTAGAATACATACTCATACCAACGCATGTAGTGCAGTAATAGTCCATGCATTACACAGATTTATTAAATAATTTTATGCAATTTTTTTTTTTTTAGTAAAGCTCATTTAGCCCCATTTCTACCCAATCATCCTGTTATTGATTTAACTGGGGAAGAGAAATCACAAAGTTTTGGTGCAGTAAGTGCTGCACCTTTCGGCTCATCTGCAATTTTACCAATATCATGGGCTTACATTAAGGTAATCAATTATTCATACTGTTAAAAAAAAAATATATATATATATATATAAAGAATTTAATAAAATAAATAAATTAACTTTAAAGTAATATAAAAATATTACTTTTATATTCATTTAAATTAAAACCAACACAACATAAATTTTTCAAAAAATTAACTAATTATATATGATTGCTTTAAAACAAAACATTAAAAAAGTAAAATAATTAATAATAAATCTAATTTTAATACTTATATAGGTAAACACCTGCTTTATAGTACAATGTGGAAAGAAAAAAATTCTATACAGAAATGAGAAATGGAAATTAAAAAAGCCCAATATTTTCAAAAACAATTAAAATTTTATAAATAATATAATTAAAAAAATCTAATTATGCTGATCACATTAGGGAAAATAGACAAATTTTCAAATATAGAAAACATGCAAACATTGATAACAAAATCTAAATCTGTTACTCTCCAAAAAATGTACATCACAAAATTATAATTGTTGTCAGGAGTATGAAACCTCATCATTTATATATGATCTATATATTAAAAAGAAAAAACAGCTAACCACATTTAAAATAAGCAGATAATTTTCTTCAGTTCAGAGGCAATTTGTATCTTACTCAAGATGCTTTATATCTATCTACCTACATACATAATTTACCTTATGCGCTTTAATCTCTATTCATATTTTTACTTTGAACTATTTTGCTATTACGGCTGTGTATGAATGTATCTTTCCAATATAAGTATTTGAAAAATACAATATGTAATTTCTTTGAAGTTTCATTTACGAATTTAAAGACGTTTTCAAATGGAATATTCCTTTTGTTAATTATATTTTCCAATTCAAAGAAAATAATAAACTTGAAGCTCTTTGTACCTGATTGTAATATATTAATTATTAAATGGAAAAAAATCAGACAAATTTTTAAATTAAAAAAAAAAAACATGTCTTTTTTGTTTTTACTTCATTCATAGTAATAATAATAATTCCCTGTTCAGAGTTGAAAGAGAGACAGTAACAATTCCTGTCTTTTTTTATGGTGGAGACATATGTAAAGCACTAGAGGTATAAAGGCACCCATAAGAGTTGTTTTCTCTGAAAATAATGTTAACTGTACACCAAGTTCATGTGGTAAACAGAGTGAAGGAGTCATTTGTAGGGTTGAATATCGGTAGCAGTTTGATGGGCTTAGTGTATCGATATGCCTTATTTATTTGGCTTTAAGAGAAGGCAGTGGAAAATCACTTCATTCCTCACTTTCCTTAGTAGTAAGCTATGTATGGTATTTTTTTTTGGAGAGTGACATTTTTGGGAGAAACTTGAAACTCATTTCAAGTTTTGCCTGCACCCATTTCATTTATGACACCTAAAATTTATGTATTTTAGCAAACAGCCTAATTATAATTACAGTTACAATACTAATGAAAGATGAATTTTGTAGCATATGAAAAATGTCAGGCCTGACTAGGATTAGAATGCAGGGCCTCTATGGTGATGAATGCAGGACTTTCATGGAGATCAGCATAGTGGTAATAATAATGATGATGATAATTATTTAAATCAAGACTGAAGATGCTGTAATTATTGAAATAATACCTTCATTTCATGAATTCTCTTATGTTATTGTATTATTTTTTCATTAATTTATATTGATTTATACATTTATATTATTTTTCACTACTTTTTTCAGATGATGGGTGCAAAAGGTCTTCGTAAAGCAACACAAGTTGCAATTTTAAATGCAAATTATATGAGTAATCAGTTAAAAGAATATTACAAAACTGTTTATCGCAGTCCTAAAAGTGGTTTAGTAGCACATGAATTCATTATTGATGTTAGAGAATTCAAAAAAACTGCCAACATTGAGGCTGTGGATATTGCTAAACGACTTATGGATTATGGTAAGGCATGAATGAAATATATTTTTTTCTGTATTAAAAATGGTCTGCAGCATTACAACTCATTTGTATCGAACACTTTTTAGAACATTTAAAATAGCATAAAATAAAACATATTACATTATAGCACTTAACTGTTAGGTGAAACAAAAAAATGATGATACAAGAATATGCTCTTCATGACATAGAGAGCTACTGAAGAAAACATATTTTTATAGTTTTTTCTTTTGTATTGTCAAAATTCAATAATAATGAAATAAGTATTAGTACAACTGAAACTATACAGGCTTTTAGATTTAAATCTGGTATGAGTGACTCAAGGAAGTTTGCTTTTTATTTTGAAAAGCCAGTCACTTTTTTTCATTTTTATCTTCTTATTTTATAATGATTGCCAATCTTTTTGTATTTCTATGTCTAGAAAGTACTGTTTTTATATTTTATTATTATAATAGGGCTATTGCATATTCTCTTAATCACAATGATCAAAAAATTTTTACCTACATTTTTAAGGACAGGCTGTGTGTTGGTGTAAGGCTTTTCTATCATCCGCTACGATCGATCTGGCTTAAATTGTATTATAAGTTTAGGAAATACAAATCGTGTAATATAGTTTTTGTTTGCAAATATTTAAAAAGGCAGGAATAAAAATTCTGAAGAACTAATGATTTAGTGAAAATTATTGTTATATTTAATGAATTGAAAATATTCGTTTGAAGCAACAATACTGATTTATGTTTGATTTCAACAGTTACATTATTTTTTATTACAGTATGGGAATAATTTGCTTTATATGAAAATAATTTTTAAATATTTTTTTCAAAAGAACATATTCTGTTAATGAAATTTATGAGTTGTAAGCTATTTACAAATGAAAAAAATATATATCATGCTGTTGCATGCTACCAGTTTGATAAAGATATTAGAGGATTACACATATTAAAATTCTTACAAATGCAATTTATTTACTCTTAAGTATCTTACTACTTACAAAATAGATAAATTATATTTCACAAACAATAATTCTGATTATCTATGAAATTTACAATAATTAATAAAAATGCATACAAAACTAAAAAGTGAGGTTGCAGCGAGATTACAGTTACAGACTCCAATAAACTTTATACAAAGATATTTCACTTTTACTATTTACATAAGAAAGTGACTTATTTTTATAAACAAATAATGTCTTCTGTACTTGGTGAACAGCTTCTTGTAATCGATTGCAAAACAGATTACTGTTACAATTTCGCTCATATGCTCAAATGTTACCGCACATATTCATTGAATGTTATTGCACACTCTCTGTAGCTGGCCTTCAGTAGTATCTATAATGTCAGGCCTAGGGCTTATTCTGATGTAACTGCAGCTGAATCGTATCCCTTGTTCATTCAAGGGTAATGGCTTCAAAACATCTATTGTCCAAACCTTACACGCTATTTTATAAGCTTTTTCCATTGTTCCTGTGTTGTTTCTGCATTTTTCTTGATATAAACTATTAAATAATAATAATTTATAAAAACCACTTATCAACAACTTTTAAAGGAAAGTTGTAGGTAAGAGGTTTTTATAAATTATTATTATTATTGTATAATCATACCAACAGGCCATGTTTAATAGAATTATTATATAAATTATTGTAGGTTTACATTCTTAAACATCTTAAATAATTATTAAAATTAACATTTAATGTTTTTTATTTTTAGGATTTCATGCACCGACTATGTCATGGCCAGTTCCTGGTACTCTTATGATTGAACCGACTGAATCTGAAGACAAAGAAGAATTGGACAGATTCTGTTGCGCACTCATCGGTAAATACAGCATTTCTGATAAATAATTTTTTTTCATATAAGAAATATTTGAATATCTTATATAAGATTTGATTTACAAAATTAAACCTTCCTTAATAGTACAAGTTTTAAGCGTGAAACCTGGATAGTAATTATATTACTTAAGTATGGTATAAGAGAAGTAGATCAAAAAATAAGTTACACCCTTGCTGTTCTTGAATTAAAGGGGTATATTAATGTCTTACGGTGGCAGCACTGGTTATGTTGTTGTCTTTACACTCCCCTAGCAGCAATTCTGTATGACATTCGGTATGTGTGTAGTATCATTGTCAATATGGCGTGTCCTCTAGAGGTTTCGTCCATTAGTATGATTTTTGTGGGCAAAAAATTACAGTTGTGAAATTCATTGCCAAATTGTCGAGGTATACGAAGAGAATGCACTGTCACACCCCATGATCACAAAATGGTGCCAAATGTTCAGAAATGTAAGAATAAATGTGAGTGACAAACTGTGTGCTGGGCGTCCTTCAACTGTAAGCACGATGGGTAACATGTGAATGCAATGATTTTGAGTAACCGGTGCATTAAAATTAGAGAGATTATAAGTGAACTTAACATCAGTTACGGTCCTGTGTTTGCAATTATTTAGCTTGGTTACCATAAGATGTGTGCATGATGGGTGCCACATCTGTTAGACCGACAACCACAAACATCAACATTCGATTCTGAGGGAGTTGTTTACAGTAAATTTATGTCTCGAGGAACAATGAATGCTGATCTTACTATGAGACTAAAAAAATTGTGTAAAGCCATTAAAGATCAAAGACCGGAAGATTGAGCGGTGGGGTAGGTTTTCTTCACGACAATATTACTTCTCATTCACCTTATGTAACGTAGAGTTACTGCAAAAATTCAAATGAGAAGTGTGGTTTTGGTGATTATGCCAAAAAATAGATAAAAATATGTAGTTTTTTGTTCAAAAAAAAAAGAAAAGTTTTATAAATATGTATTTGTTTCATAGAGGGGGTTGTAACTTACTTTCTGATTGTCCCTTGTATTATAAGAATCCGTTTCACTTTATGATATTTTGGTTTAATACCCCTAATTTAAAAAAGCCTCTCTATCTTTCTTTTTCAATCGTTCTTTATTCCTTCTCTTCTTCCTTGGATGAATGTTAAACACTGGTCACTACGTTGGTTCCTTCAAGTAGCTGTTTCTGTTTCAAGTTTCTTGTGGTGCCTTCTAGTAGCCTGGAGGCCAGCTATTTCTCTACTTGGGCTCAGTAGAGTAGCAAAGCTTTTGCGCCTGTTGATTGTGTTTATGTTGAGGTTACATGAAAAGCCAAATTAATTAGACCTAAAATACCCTTCAGTTCAATTTGCCCAGTCTTCTATTTCTCATAAAATCTATCTGATCACTTGGTAATAGTTTAATTACTGTTGCCTGATGAATAAAATTTTTATATGTTTTGTTGAAAATTATATCTCATAAAATAATGAAATTGATTTTCAGCCCAACAAATTGAAACCATAATGATTATCTTGGGCCTCTAGTGTAAGAACAAAATTACAGAAAATACATGACTATCAGATTGCTTGCTGGTACCCATATGTATAAACAAAAGGACCGATAATTAATAAATAAAAATATTAATTTTGATATATTTATGTTAATACTATCTTTGCTAAATAAAGAAGTCTTATTATTTCTAACAAAAATAACAATATCCATATCAACCAAACCAAACCAAACATTTTCCTCTATGCAGCACAGTACTTCAAGAAACAGAAATCAAAATATGCTTTCATTAATAACTCATTAATTATTTAAAAAAATTTCAATTGATGCCTTCTAAATTTTATTTTAATTTCCATTGATTTTTTTACTTTATTATTATCTCATATACACTTAATATTTTTATGTATTAATTGTTTCTAATTTAAAAATAAACAAAAATTACATATTTTTTGATGGGATACTACTTAATCAGACCCTTTATTTGTGAAAATGAGGGCCATTTATTGATCTGTAGCTGCTTTTCATTCATTATATAATAATCATTCAAACTCTAGCTTACAAATTACAAGCTGTTCAATCTGTTGTTAATGTACTGTTGTCAAACTTCAAAACAGTGACTGCAATGCTAGGCATTCAGATGTCAGTGGGAGTACAGTATACCTACGTGCCTGCACAAGTGCCACTCATTCTTCACCAAGTAGCCGACTGTGCAACTCTCCCACCACAGCAGTCCCATCACTCGCAGGCACCTATAAAAGAACAAATTTTCAATTCATCATCAACCACCGCCTGGAGAAGAAGAAAGAAGTTTGCTGGCTGTCGGACCCAGCATGGGATTGCTCTGGGAGAACCGCCTCAGTGGAAGATGACCGACACTTTGAGGCTGTGTGGGGCCGGGGGGCCATCACTGCTGCTGAGGGAAGAGCTCGGGCAAGCTGCAATTCTCCGACTACATTTGAGCCGAAATTGCTGGAGACCAGCTTTTCCTCAGGCTATCTCACAAAAGACCCCTATCAGGGCCATCATTCCAAAAATCTCAAATGGCACTTTTCAGGACTACCACAAGATTTTAAGGTACCATGCATTGTTGAAGCCATTTGGCGACAGAATATAGCCTTTAAATTTTTAATAGGATAAAAATGGTTATCCAACCATCCATCTAAGCAACCATTTTGTTGCTTATCAAAAGTAAAAAACTCATCTTTTACAGTTTCTCAATATATCAGAAGTGTTTCTTAACTGAGTGGATAATTAAAAAAATAAAATATATTTATTATTTTGTCTTTTACTATTATTAAAGCTATCATGCAACTATAATCAAATAATTTTTTTTTTTTTAAATGAATGAGTAGAAATTTACATTCTTTTTTTGCCCTGCATTGTGATCTAATTATATATACACGTTTGCACACACATCATATTTAATGTTAACATTAATTTATAAAAAATAAATGTAATCTTACATTGATTTAAACTGCAATAATAACATGTTGACATTATTGGTATGCATTCCTCAGTTCACATTTATTAGCAAACATGTCATGGGAGTTGATTTCAATTATCATTTATAATTTTGTGGTTTTTTTTTTAATATTATATATTCCCACAAATTTTTAAGTAAAGTTGTACCAGATTTAATACTAGAGAATATAGTTGTTCAAAGTAGTAGCACAGTAATACTTTGCAATTTACACTAATGGATTTTCTAAGTTGTTTAAATAAGATGTTTGTTTTAATAGGTATCAGAGAAGAAATTGCTGCAATAGAAAATAAACAAATGGATATAAATCTAAATCTTTTAAAACTATCACCGCACACACAAGAACAAGTTATGGTTGATGAATGGAATCGACCTTATAGCAGGATACAAGCAGCATTTCCAATGGTATATTTTTACTTACTCATAGGAAAAAAAATATTTTAATTTAAAAATTATTGTAATTAAACATTCACAACACTTACTGTACGATTAGATAACGAAATTCTTATTAATATTTTAGCTAGCTGTGTTTTATATATATATATATGCATGTCGGTGTAATAAAAATGTAATTTTAAATACAACTACCTTTTTATATAGTTACTGAAAATAAATAACATTTATGTTTGAAAATATCGCTAGATGACAAAGCCAACAGACAAACAGGCTGCTGTTTGATGAACTAAAATTCTTCAAATATATAATCAAACTTCTCATGGAAAATACACAACTTTCTCATAGAAAATAGAGCACCGTAAATTTCTTTTTGTAATGTCTTTCAATAATACAAAGTAATTACAAATTTAATTATGAGGAGTGTTAAAATTTAAATTATAAATTGAATCTGGTGCGAAATATAAGAAATAAAAGCTGAAGTAGTAGCACATCTGATGGCTGGAAACAAGCATTAACCTATTCCAACAGTTCAGCACTTAGCTGTTATATGTTATTTCGTTGTAAGTGGAAAAGTTTATTATTACAAAATTTCTTACAAAACAAAATATGAAGCTGTCAGAAATTTACATAAGACTTAAAAGATATTACAGTGAAGGAAATGTTGACAAATGTAAGCATTTATAAATGGAGTAACTCTTTTAAGACTGTCGAAACATATAGAGAATAAACCTCACTCTTGTTGTTTGAAAACATCGGCAACACAGGAAATGACTGACAGGGTTAACACAATTATTCAAAATGACTGTCGAATTACAATGAATATTGCTTCTACATTTGATATCAGTGTTGTCAGTCTGGATAGCTCTATCAAAAATCAACTCGATTATCAGAAAATAGGCACATTGCATTTTACAAATTCTAATGGACAAACACAAACAGATATGCCTGTTCATTGTTGGTAGCAGTCTACTTACATTATCATTCCTCTTTTTACTTCCTTGGACGAAGTAAGAAAAGTACTGTGATCGCAAAAAATTTCGGTTTTTAGATTTCAACGGAATTATCCATTTTGATCATCCCTAAATCCATTTTAACTAGTTTCGGCGAGACGTCTGTATGTAAAAAAGCATGAATGTATCTTGATAACTCAAAAATAATTAGCCTTTTGATTGCAATCGACTGAACCAAAAGTGTAAAAAAAAAGCCAAAAATCCAAATGTTTTGTATTTTGGACTCCTTCTTAACTGGAGTATTATAAGCCCTCAGAATTTTTCAACGATATATTGTAGGTAGTACTTAATTTTATTGGTTCCACAGTTATAGCCAAATAAAATTTAATTAATGAAATATTTGGATCTTACAAGGGAAGGCACATCGGTTAAAATCTGAATTCATATACATTTATTCTTTTTTAACTTTTTTTTTTAATTTAAATATATTGATTTATTAATAATTGTTAACCTCTGAGTGTAAAAACAAATTGCAATAAAAATTCAATAACAAAAAAAAAAACATTAAAAGTAAATTGGAAGTTATTAGTGAAATAAAACTTTACATTCTTTTCATTTTAATTCAAAAATTTTTACACAGGCTAATAATTATTATTAGCAAATCAATATAATTAAATAAAAAAAAAAATGTAAATGAAGTCAAGATTCCAACCGATGTGTCCATGGTTACAGATCTGACACGTTCTCACTTACACTACACAACTACTTGAGTGGAGTGTAACAAAATTAATATATAAACTGAAATAAAGTGCTGATATGTACATCACAAAAAAATGTGATCAGTGTGGTGTCCACCACAATGCAATTCTGTAACTGTCCACTTTATATAAAGTATTGGGGGATTGTATCTACATTCAAATGAAATAAGTTTAAATGAAATGCAGCAAAAAATGTGTAGATATAATTTAATAGGCTTACAAGGAAGTCATGTGGTCTCCACTTCAGATTTCTTTTTTTTTATCGAGATGAAGTTTCTTACTTTTATATTTCTTGCAAATCGTTTATTTTTTCATATAGCTACATTGTTTACAGGTTTAATTTTTAAAAAAAGTAAAGCTAACTTTAAAAATCATACTACAAACCAAAATGACTTTTTGACTTGTTCAAATTTCAGTTTTTGAAGTCGTTATTAAATTATTCTTAATTTGGTACAAAACCTAAGTCATTCTTTAAGGAGTTACAATAATGATTTTTTATTTAATTTTTCACTGTTTCAACCTGTCTCCTTGAATATTTATTAGTTTTCTCTGCATTAGACATTAACAGAGGGGGAACAATTCTCTTACCTTATCAAAGAGTTACGAAATGATAAATTCCCTGATAAATGATAAATGCCATGCCTGAACCCAGGACCTCTGTATGAAAGGCTGAGATGCTACCACTCACACCATGGAGGCCGAGGCCGGCCATTTAGAGATGTAATTTTCAATGAATGTACAGTATGTTATTAGATTCAATTATGTATGTATGTGTGTGGACACATTTCTCTTGGATTTTGATTTTAGATTACTAAATTACACAAATGCAGCCATTCGTTACATGAATTAGCCATTGGGTTTACCTCAACATGGTCGCCAAAATATAAATTTTGTAATAATCATTACACAATAACGGGGTAAGGTATCAAGTTGGTTCAAACATGGTAATGTAAGGTTTACTAAAATGCATAAAATATATAAATATCAATTTTGTAGATCAAGTGTTTTGTTCCACCCCCAAAATGGTGGAAAAACTAACTTTTTAATAATTGAAAAAAAAGGTATGCCATAAAACCTCCAAAGCAAGAGATAAATAAATTACATTAACTTATTAACAAGTATGTTGTGGCAAAATTAAAAGTAAAGAGATTATAACTTTGTATATTTTGTATATTTGTATATTCATATTTCATTTTAAATTCTGTACAGGAATTTGTTTGACCCGATAATAAAATCTGGCCAACAGTTGGACGTATTGATGATATATATGGAGATAAACACCTTGTATGCACTTGCCCTCCAATATTACCAAGTTTTTAATATTGGGATACTATTCAAAAAGAAATAAGTGCTTGAGAATGGAATATCAAGATGGAAAAATTATAAAAGTGAGAAAAATTGTAAATATTCAATCAATTACCATTTATAACTTTTTACAACATAAATGTTAAAAAATGTTTCAAATTTCAGTGTACTTTATTTAAGGTTAAAATTATAAAAATGTTATCAGAGTCTAAGTTGTATTTTCTTGGTGGTAAAAGCTTCTACAGAGTCTGCCTCTGTCGATGCTGATTGCTGTAGTAATAATGATGTTTGAACTTAATTTTGTAACATTTTTTTTTATTAATTACATGCTCAAAAATTATGTAAGATATTAAGTTGTGTTTTTGTAAAACCTCTTTTATTATTATATATATTTTGGATTATTCACAAGTGTATTTAATTTGTGTCCTTTATTGTTTATTTAAGATCTTTTTAATTATGAATTCCTGTGCATTTTAGATTTGTTTCAACAAGCCAGTTTGTGAAAGTATACTCAATGGTGGAGTGAAATGTTTTAATGAGCTCTTATTATGAAATACTCCATCTGTTTTGTCAAATGTAAAACTTATTTCAGTCTCAGCAGTCGAAATTTGTACACCACAGGAGAACAAAATTGTTTGATAATTTGTATATTGTTTTATAGTTCTGAATGCGATGTTAACATAAATTATTTTAATGAATTTATCTTTTTTGTAATTTATTTTGTTTTTAATAATAAAATTTGTGTAGGAGTTTGTCTAATAGTGTACTGTAATGGTCATTTGCTTTAATTAAAAATTTTATTCATGTAATTTATCTCTGTTAAGTGGAATGAAGTGTATTAGTCTGAAAGTTAGAAGTTTATGATATTGAGATGACTAAATGTTATGTATGACAAATTTTTTCAGTTATAGTAAGTTTTCCATACATTTTAAATGTACGTTTGCATTCATTTTTTTTGACTGTATGTAAAGGTACATATGTATTGTCTTGCCGAGAGCGAATGAATGTGATGAAGTAAATGTCATGCGGTTAATTTAGAGCAATAGTTGTTAAAGTTGGGTGGTGGAGCCACTGTTGGCGGGGCTTGACTGTGCTACTGAGGGCATGGTAGTCCATGCAGCCATGAGGTGTGGCACTGTGTTGCCAAGGGGCGGTCTTCAGGTATGATGTTTATAATGGGCGATGGGATGTAATCTGAATTTTGTTATTACATGTAACACATTTTGAATGGTATGAGTTTAGCGTTGTAATGACTCATTACTTAGTTGATGGTTGAGGCATTTAGTCACAAGCATTGGTATTAAAATTGGAACTAGACACAGAGTTCGCGCTTCCACGGACTCACTTAGCAGTTCAGAGGGTGATATTGTAGGAAAAAGAGTGAAGCTGTCCGAAAGAAGCCTAAAGCGAAGGTGTTGGCTGATATAATTTTTACTGTTGTAAATGTCTGCCGAGGAATTTGCATCGGTGGCATCCCGACTGATGACTGTGAGATGTAAGAGGGTCTAAAGATGACCTCCGGTAAAGCCCCTCAGGGCTCAAAATGGAGAGGGTGGTGTGACGACTGGAATTGCCACAAAGTGGGTGTGTCTTCCCCAATGGGATTGGGATGCAGAAAATTATTCATAAATTACAAATCTTATAGCTTAGCTTGAAATAAAGAGCAAAAATATTGGTTACAGCAAGATGGATGCTCTGTGTCACACTTCCAATTTGGCTATGGAGTTTCATGAATTTTTTTATAACTGTAATTTCTTGTGGAATACGGTATCTGTGGTCTCAAAAAAATTTTTCTCACCACCAAATTTCTATTTTTGGTTCATTTGAAAGTTACTATAACAAGAACAACATACACACTTTGGTGAATTTAAAGAAAATATCAAAAGATAGCATTTCTGCTAGCTGAAGTCAGTGCTGCGGTAACTAAGAAAAATTGAACTCGGCATAAAAACAAGTTGATTTCTCCATCAGTGCTCAAGATGGATATTTTGAACATTTTTATGACATGTAAAAGGAAAAATACTAAAATTATACTATGCTTAGTTTTAAATATTAATAAATTACGCTTGTCATTAAAAAAATTATTTTCAAAACACATTCCTTTCACAAGTCTAAAATTACTAATAACATGGTCTTTGGAAGTTATTTTTATCCTCCTTAGTGCACCTTTGTTGTTCAATCACTTTTTTACAGTTAATTTTAGCTTGCTTAGGTTATAGTTTTGAATATAATTAATATTTTTAATGAAGCGCAGCATAATTTGTATGAAAATGACTATATCAAGGACATCCAGAAAGGTTTGGCTGATGGAAAATTACAGACTTTATTAATAAATAAAATAGAAGTAATTTAAATAAAATTAAATTAGTTTTACTTCCTTGTACGAAGTAAAGAAAGTATTGTGATCATGAAACATTTTGGTTTTCATATTTCAACAGAAATATCAATTTTGACCATCCCTGAATCCATTTTGACTAGTTGCGGCATGACATCTGTATGCACATATGTATTATGTATCACATATAATTAAAAAATGATTAGCCGTATGATGTTGAAATTTTGGATTTAGGACTGTTGTAACATCTAACTGTGCACCTCTCCTTTTGATTGCCTGAACCAAAAGTGTCAAAAAAAGCCCAAAATAAAAATAAAATTGGTGTTTGGACTTTTTCTTAATTGCAGTAATAAGCCCTCATTGATAGCTTTTTAACGATATATCAAAAGTGGTACTTATTTTCATTGGTTTCAGAGTTATAACCAAATAAAATTTTTATTAATGAAATATTTGGATCTTAGGTTCACATCGGTTCAAAACAGACTTCATCTCCTTTTTCTTTAACTTTTTTTTTAAAATTTAAACACATTGATTTATTAATAATTATGTTAACCTCTCACTGTAAAATTATTTTTATGATGAATAAAATTCAATAACAAAAAAAAGATAAAATATTAGAAGTTTTTTATGAAATAAAATTTTATGTACTTTTCATTTAAAAAAAAAAATGTGTAAATGTAATTTAATTTAATCTGTGTACAAGGAAGTCATGTGTTGTCCACATCAGATATTTCTGTTATGATAAAATACCGAACTATTGCTAGTAAAAAAATTCAAGGATTACTATTAAAATGTAGAATTCTATCTTTAACTTTATCGCACTTCTTAATTTTTTTCTTGGTTAAACACATCATTTGTTATTGTGTCGGTATTTTGAGTAATTACTGTTACTGTAAAATTAAACCACTTTCTGTGTAATTTGTCTTTAGGTGTTTGTTCTATTAAATTGAATTTTTTCTCTCTTAAAAATGTATGAAGAATTTTTTAAAAGAAAATAACATCGCATATATATTATATAAACTTAATTATAACAAAAGTAATAATTTGGGTTTTGTATGTTAGCAAAGATGATGGTCTGAATTATTACTTCAGAATGCATTTCTGTTGCTGAAGTAATTTCAGGATGGCAGTATGAACTTTTACATTGATAACAATATAGTAAAGGTACTGTAAGAATTTAGACTTTGATTAAAGTAACAACCCACCAGAAAGTAATGAACTTAGATTTTATTTTGCAGAAGTTATTGTTTCAACTAATATGCTACCATAATTTATTTTTACATTGAAAATAATCTGAAGTTTTAGGTAATTAAGCCACTGCTCTAGTACAAAATATAACAACACAATTTGATTTTAAAAATAAACTTTTGTTTCCACATATTTTTATATTTTAATTTTCCTGGCTTTAAAAAGTTTAATATTATATTTACTTTTTCTGTCATCTGTCACACTGGTTTGATGGTATTCTCCATTTTTTTCTGTACTGTGCAAATCTTTTAACTTTGACGTATTTATACATCCTTAATCGCTGTTTTATATTCAAATATATATTTTTCACAGCTTTTTATGTTCCATACATCTTTCTGTTACTAAATTAATTGAACGTGGATATCTTAATACACAGCCCATCAATCTCTTTAAAAAGTTTTGTCACAAATTTTAAATATGATTAACCTGAAAACCTAACTTTTCACTTTATAGAAGATAATTTTGATAATAATGAGATCTTTATCATGCTGATCTTTATGGGAGCATGAAAAAGTCTTTCTTCTGGAAGGTTCTTGTTTTTAATCCAAGTCAGGGTTGACTTTTTTCATACACAATAAAATTCATCTTTCATCCATAAAAAAGTATAGCAATTAAATTTGGCATCAGCCTGTAATTAAAAGCATAAATAAATTATTCCCTTAAATATAAAAAGAAAGGTGGTAAAAGGTATCTAATTTATTAAAGAAAAATTTACTTTTTTGTAACATTTCATCAAACTTATTTAAAAGAAGCATTTCTTTAAAAATAAACTTTTTTTTTTTTTATTAGTCAGAAGTAAGATAAAAAAACAAATTAATATATATCGATAACAAAATAGGAAATAAAACATTAAATTTTTGTTTACAAAATAATAAAACATTTTTTATTTTTTAATATTAAAATACCATTTGAATTTAATTTAAATGACTTCACACATAAATAAATGCATACACAACAATGTGTATTAAAATATGTGCACGTTTTAATAAATACTATCCAGAATTAAATATTTTTTCGTCACATTTTTTTGTAATAAATGCATTCATTATTATTTATAAAAAAATTACTTATCTCTGCAGTGTAACATTTGAAAATCTGTAACAAAGAAAAGTAATACATATATTTTAAGGATTTCATTATCTTTTTTAAACGTCCTTTTAAGGATGCTGCTCTTTGTGTGAAATAATCATTAGAACACAAAATGCATATATGTTGCAAAAAAAAACCAAACATGCACGGATACACCGGTCGAATTAAAAATCATTCATTCTAAACGAAGGATACATTGATAAAGAAGTACACACAATAATCAGTTTTTATTGTAATCTTATTGCTTTGTAGCTATTAAAAGTTAGCAAAAATGATTTAAAGGAATACAATGTTTATATGAACATCATCTTTTATAGTACATATGATTTTCAGAACCTTCAATCCGATTAGCAGTACAATCTCCCTGTAACACATGGAACAGTACTTTTCATGACATACTGGAACAGTACTCTCACTAACATTTGTTTGCATTTTCATTCATTTGGTTATGTGAACATAATTTATTTTGTTATATATTAAAAGGTAAAAAAAAAAAAAATTAAATCAAATTACTTGCATAGGAAATATATTTACCTTTAAAATATTTGATTATTAACATTGTTTTTATCAGTCAAAAGATGACCTAAAATCATGCCATGCTTGAACAACATATTTACGGTTCTGCCAAATGTAATAATTTCCATAATAATACCATCCTCTGAAAAAGAAGATTATATGCATTCAACACAATATACATAATAACAAATTTATACTAGAAATTACTTATGATTACATTAGTTATTGTTATCAAATCCTCTGCAATAAGTCTGCTAGGAAAAAATTGTATTATGTTAATTACTCTAATAATCAAACCAGCCTGTATATTATATTATTTGATGACACAATATATTACATAATTTGTAGATTTACTATCTTTTTATGCTTATATATATATATATTTATATATATATATATATATAAAGCATGTTACAACTGTACAGTTAACGCATAAAACAGACAGCTTCTTTCAACTCAGCACATTCCCAAATCAGTACCAAAAAACCCCTTCAACTTACTTGTTTTTACCAGTTATCAATGATTTGAATTTTCTGTTTTCTTTTTCCATCATAATGTTTTAATAAACCTTATGCCCCACAAGTATTACATGCTTATGTTATCATGCAATAACACAATGCTCTTTGTTAGGTGTCATTGATTGTATATTCTGGTGTGCAATTTCTATATCATTTGATAGAAGGCTAGCGCAGCATTTGTTATGTGCTTCCTTTTTGAAAGTCGATCAACAATGTACCGAATTGATCCCGAATAACTATGGTGATAAATATGCCTAAAAAGCAAATCCTGCTTATACTTTCAATTGTGACAACAGATGTACTATACAAAAATGATTGGCATTTCATTTCTAAAGTGATATGCAATACTCATTTTCATTACCATAAACAATCAAATTGAAAAATTCATCATTTCTTCTGTATACTATGACAAAAATGCCACTAGTTTATGGTCTTTTATTAACTAATATGAGTAGTAACATACATAAATTTTGTTATCATCCAACTCTTGATAAATGATTTTATAAAAAATTGCTCTAGAAAGAACTGGAAAAATCAATCCCAATCCAAGATATTGACATGAAAGCTTAAAAGATGTAACACTGTCCTTATTTCATGGTGACAATGATAATTATATCATATATACTTTAAAACTAGATTATTTAATTAAAATTCAATATAAATGACCACGTAAAATCATTTCAAGATGGTAAATTAAAATAAACATTGGGGAAAAAACAACCCAACCTTATACTGCAGAAGAAAGTAACATTACTAAATGGTCATTCAGTAAAAATTTTAAAGTGAGAAAGTACTATATTTAAATCCTACTCGTGATACTATTTATAGTATAAATTTAAATTTTGGTAAAAAGTACTCATGTGATAATCCACATAATATTACAACAGTTATGCATAAGCATATATTCTACGGATAAAAATCTTATTTAATATAATTAAGCTATATTAATATGATATTTAATAAACTAAACACAAAAATTAAGATGTTTTTCTCAAAAACACTCGATTGATTTTTATTTCCAATTAATGTACACTACCTTCAATCTTCTAAGAAGAGTACATTTTAATTGTGATGCAGTTTTAATCATTATAGTTTTCTGTGATAGCTCTAGTAATGTTTTAATAATAAGCTGCAATGATTGAAAGAAAACTAAAATATGTACTATGGACAAAACTTCAGTTTAATATATACTTTAGTGGAAATATTAAATGTATTGTTGCCAATATCCACAATATACAATGGAACGCCAATTTCCCAGATGTCCAACTATCTGGACTCCTTACATCTATCTGCACTAGGCAATTTTAAAAAAGTAACACGTTATTAAAAAAAAATCTAAAACATAAATTACAATCACATCCACATCTCATAAAGATTGATTCAATAGTTGTAGCATAAAACAGCAAAAAAAATAATAAATAATTTATTTTTTATCCCTTAAAATGTTAAAATTCAAAAAATCTAAAAATGGTTTTAAGATAATTATCTGAAGAGTATTTGTAAGCCCAAATCGAATGAATATCTCGTTTAGTATAATCGGAAATGGGGAAAATTTACAATCATTGTCAACATTTTTTTACCTCTCATCACTTTCAAGATAGAATTTTAAAAAAATCTAGAAACTGGTTTTTAAATACTTTGCTACCAAGAAATTGAAAAAAAAAAATAATTAATATTACCCCATTTTAACTCTTTAAACTCAGAATCTAAAAAAATACTTTCTTAATGTGCAGTTACATCATAAGAAAAATATGTATACAAATTTTCATTAATTTATCTTCTGTAGTTTTTGATTATCAGTAAGTAAGTAAGGACATATTTTATTTATATATATATATATATCGCATGTTTTCAGTTCATATAATAATCTGGTTTGATAATTAAGGATATTGAGAGACAGTACACGTAAAAATGTCTTATAAATACAATTTATAATAATGTAACTCTGGTGCTGTTAACATAAGTATCAATATTGTTAGGGATTGTTAATATCATGTCTGCAACAAAACAATTGTTTTATCAATTACAGAAAAAAGAGAGATCTTAGAAAAATTGGATAATGGTAATCAGATGAATATGGTTCAGGAACATCCACTCTTTCAGATATTTAGATAAGTGGAGAAACCATTATGATTAATGTTTTGCAACTCAAAAAAGAATAAAGTATTTCCAGTAAGACAATGAAGAAAGCATCAAATGATGAGGGGAATTGAGCTCTTTTGGTGATTTGTTCAAAAGTGATCTCTTGATAAACCAATTAGTGGATCAATTCCAGTAGAGAAAGCAATTACTTTAATAAGAATCTAAATGGGAATGAAAATATTATTGCAAATACAGGTGGCTTCAAAATTTTAATCAGCATGATGGAATTTGGGAACTTTAAATTCATGGAGAATCATCAGCAAACATCCCAGTAGCAAATGAATTTATTCAACAATTTTCTGATTCTTTTAAAATATTATGATGAATACTTTGCTTATAAAGTACTTTGTAATTAGAAATTAGATTTTTATTTCTTGTACATATATCTTTTGTTATGTTCTTGTATGTTATGTAAATCTTTGTAATTTTTATATCCAGGTCTGAGCACAGGAGGTAACTCTCGGCTGAACTGATTCATTCTATTTATAGAGGTCTATCATGTTACATTTGAGTACCTGAATAAATTGAATTTAATTGAAAATTGTGACAATATGTCCTTGAATGGAAAGCTCTTCCTAAGATAACTTTATTTCCCAGCAAAGAAGAATCAGCTCCAGGCTACAAAATATTTGACACTGTTGGTTGGTAGTAGTAACACAACTTGAGATCATCGATTAAATCTTATACTGATTGAATTAGTCAAAAAGATCATAGAGATGACCACAAGAAAAATTTTTTTTTTTCTAGCAAATTTTTTCAGATTGATATGATTATTTCTATTTAATCCTGGACAGACAACTAAATGTCTTTATCAACACCTGGACACTATATTACTAGAATGAACAATTAGTTAAAAATACCAAACTTAAAAATTAAATTACAGAGTTATAAAAGAAATAAAATCAGCAATTAAAATGCTCAATATCAAAACAAAAATATTTTTTATACAGTACAGCATAATGTGAAGTGCCTATGTCATATGTTAAAGGCGAAATAAAATCACAATGACACAATATTAAAAATATAAATTTGTTTTGTCTTCACTCATTTGACTGGTTTGAAGCAGCTTGCCAAGATTCCCTATCTAGTGCCCGTCATTTAATATTGGTAAATCCCCTACATCCTACGTCCCTAACAATTTGTTTTACATATTCAAAGCATTGCCTGCCTGCACAATTTTTTCCCTTCTACTTGTCCCTCCAATATAAAAGCAACTATGCCAGGATGCCTTAAGATGTGGCCTATAAGCCTGTCTCTTCTTTTAACTATATTTTTCAAATGATTCTTTCTTCAATTTGCCGCAACACCTCTCCATTTGTCACTTTATCCAATCATCTGATTTCTAACATTCTCCTATTACACCGCATTTCAAAATCTTTTAATCTTTTCTTCTCAGGTACTCTGATCGTCCAAGTTTCACTTCAATATAAAGCTACACTCCAAACATATACTTTCAAAAATGTTTTCCTGATGTTTAAATTAATTTTTGATGTAAGCAGATTATATTTTTGACTGAAGCTTTTTTCACCTGTGCTATTCGGCATTTTATATCGCTCCACCTATAGTAATTCTACTTCCCAAGTAACAAAATTCTTCTATCTTCATAATCTTTTTCTTGCCCTATTTTTATATTCAGTGGTCCATCAACATTATTTCTACTACATTTCATTACTTTCATTTTGTTCTTGTTTATTTTCATGCGGTAGTTCTTGTGTAGGACTTAATCCATGCCATTCATTGCTTCTTCTAAATCTTTTTTACTCTCAGATATAATTACTATGTCATCAGCAAATCGTAGTATCTTTATCATTTAACCTTGTACTGTTACTCCGGATCAGACTTTTTCTTTAACATCATTAACTGCTAGTTCTATGTAAAGATAAAAGTAACGGGGATAGGGAACATCTTTTTTTCAGACTCCCTTTTTTATTACGGTTTCTTTCTTATGCTCTCAACACTAAATTTTTTTAAAATGCAGAACATTTTATTCCAGTCTACATTATCAAATGACTTTTCTATGTCTATAAATGCCATGACAATACAAATATAAATGCCATATAAGCGACAAGTTGGTGGGTCACACTATACGACTCCTGTTGTATTGCCCAAAGGAATTCTTGCATCCAATCTTTCCCAACTATCCATCTGCTTGGCTGACTCTGAGGCAAATCACAATTAACAACTGAGGTAAAAACTGGTCTATAACTGCTTCTAAAGTTTTAGGACATGTAGTGGGTAAGACATGAAAGTAGGGATGTTGAACACAAAGGCAGATCAACAAATGAAAATGTACCAGATGAAGATGACATAAATGTGTATGACCCATTGTTCAATATGCAGAGATAAAAGTTATGCGTCATTCAATCAACTATAGTACCTAAAGAAGAACATAATGATGAATAGTAAAGGTGTTGAAATCACCAATTATTAGGCAGGACAAAGGTATTTGGGAAAGCAGATTGGAAAGATCGTCTTCACTGATACTGGAATTTGGGGAAAAGTATAAGTTGCAGATATTCATTTTAAATGATGCCAATACTTTCACTGAGCTGCAGGGATGTTTATAGCCAGGGGAATCTGTGCGGCTAATCAACCTCCTTCAGGAAAACAGCCACACCTTCATGTCCTCTACCTACACTTAGCCGCATCTCTTATAGACCTAGCTGCGAGAAGACACTTCATTATGGGGAAGGAGGTGAATTTCCTGCAGACAATGTACCACAGAATTTTCTTCCTTTAGTAAAAAAAATATATAAACCCTGCATGTAGATTATAAAATACGATCCAGTTTTTCTTTTTGGTGTTTATAACCTTTAGGAAGTAATTTGCTTCTTCAGGCACTTCATTTATCACCATATCTGTAAAGAGACCTCGAGATGTGGTGGGGACCTGGAAACCTTGGAGGGCAGAGATACCATACCAGGCAACAATTTTTTTTTTTTTTAATACATCCCTTCATAGGGATTTTGATAGTTTGCTGCATATTTGGTACAGCAGGAATTTTATTTGGTGATGTACTGATTGAGTGATTTTCAATAAACTGCTCACTATCAGTCTTTCCACCAAAAATATCCTCCTTTTTCTTGCCTAAAAAGAATTCAGTGACGAAAAAGCAGACGTAAGGAATTTTATCTGGTCTGACAAATCCTAGACCAATTTGGTCGGTTCTTTCCATGATGGACATGCATTCTCCTTTTGCACATTATTAGAAAGAGCCTGGACAAAACTTAACAGTGCGTTGTATAGGATTCCTCATGTTGAGGGATTTTCTATATTCCTGACAAGCTACACAAAAGGACACTTTCTGCTTGGTACAAATTTTTAATAAAGCCTGTTCCTCCTTGGAAAGGGGGCAACCTCGAAACAATCTTGAAGTTTTGCCAAATGCGAACCTTTACAATTAATACATTTTTCAGCTTCAAAGCATGCACTATCATCATGTCCTGTACGGCTGCAATGCAGACAAATCTGTTCCCTCGTGCAACCAATTTTGTTGTGATCAAAACCCTGATACTGTAAGCAGCATCTTGGGTTTGGTATGAATGGTCACACACAGACAGAGAGGTAGCCAAGTCTTATTCGCTTAGGAACAGTTGGAGTAAAAAAGGTTAGGATAAGTGAAAATGTTGACACAACCATTTTACTTATTCATAATCCTCTGCACAGAAGTGACTGACTGCGATGATAGATCTTCTGATATTTCAGATAATTCAATACCAGCCAACTCATGGTAAAAGATCACTCTTAGAAAGATACACTCTCCTGCTGGAATTTAGTGTATTATTGGGCTCCACTATCACTTTGTCCTTCCCCATGCACCTAAGGGCTAGGAGTTTCCGACTCTTGTTATCATTACTTACCTGGGCACCATTACTAAGTTTTTTAATAAATTTCGAAGCCAGAGCTGTTATTATGCACTTACTTATTACAAAGAGAGAAACCTTAGAAAAGGATTTAACTTCCTTGTTACACTTTACTAAAAGAAACCATACATTAAATAATTTAGCACCCTCTGTTACATTACTTGTTTCTTTATCGTTCGATACCTCTTCAGCTGAAAAGGTTGGTCGAAGTCTTTTCAAACTCCCAGTTTGTTAGTTTTTTCAAGAGGACCAACAAGTACTGAAATATTATTAACTAAAACCGAAATTTTGTTCCCAAAGGACCAGCGATTCAACAGAAGACTCCAGCACAGCGTTCGCATACTGGAGAAGGTAGGGTTATGTACAGTTGGGTTCACCCTGGTTTCAGAGGACATGAAAAGAACTCTTTTGGCTGATAATGAAGATGTACGTGGCATAATTAAGATAATCAAAGACATTAATCTAAAAGATTGCTGTTTTATGTGGCCTATGCATGGAACTCTGACAGAAAGGTGATATTAGCAAAGAATGTGGAATGAAATTTTAAATAAAACAATGCCAACAATACTGATGTAATGCATCGTGAAGATTTTATAACGTAAGGAATTTTACACAAGAGATTTCATATCGGGCAATACAGACTGTGATTTCAAGAATGTTGATGAATGGATCATTAGTGATGACAATAACCCAGGGTACCAAATTTTGTGCAATGATGAGATTGTAGTTACCATATATGATCAGCCAACAGCTCAAAAGAAGGCAATGACTTACATCCAGGGCTGTCTCACACAAACTTAATTTTTGTCCATCATTATTGAACAGTTAAAGCATGATTCTATACAGATTCTTTGTTAAAATGATTATGTGATCTCGTACAGTTGCCGCCAAATAACGGTGAGCTTGGAGTGGCGACAATTACTACCCAACGTATCATACATCATGTTTATGCTACTAAGAATTAACTAATCATGGTGTGCCAATGTTTTAGAGAACAATAGTATAGCAGATGTGCGGGCTGATCATCCAAGCGCACTGTTACATGTTGGCTACTGTAGCTCCTAAATGAAGATCAACATACAAGCAAATATACATTCTTGATTTTTTAAAAAAAGAAATAGTATTTTTAAAGGTATGTTTAAATTATTAAATGTTAGTATTATTAAAGTTTTATTCTATGAAACGTACTGTAATTTTTTTTCTATTTTTTTAACAGTTTTAAAATAATATATTTTTATAATAAATGCAATTTCTCTTCAATATGTTTTTGTAAGTTTTTGTAATGACATTTTTTATAAAACAGTAAGGTAGTAGTAAATTTTAATTTATTTAAAATAGTTTTTATAAATTCAGATTCTTTTATTAGCAAATTTCTACCACATTCGATTTTTGTAACGGCTAATTGTATCTGTTTTTTATTATACTGTACTTACTTATGTTCTGAGTATCTTTTTACTATTATTTTTTATATTTTCATATTTTTATTAAGTATGATACCCATTATACATCGAAATGGTATGTCCACACTTATGATGCCTTTTTTAATTTTCCATTTACCTGGATTTGGCCTTGTAAATGGCAGTCTGGATAATCGGCATTCCATTGTATTTTACACATGTTATCTTAAAATATAAAATAACATTATTGTTGTATACAATGTTACTGTAGACAGAAAAACAGATTGTTGTAGAACTGATTATGTTATTTATTTCATAAAAGTTCATCAGCAATTAGTTATATTTTTATGATGATGTATAAATGAAGAAAAATATCATATAAAAGATTGTCAAAAATGATCAAATCTCCAAGGATCTGTTTATTTTTAGCTTATATTTAAGACATAAGTTTGCACTTATAATTTATTAACTATTAATCTCTATAACTGTTAATCTCTTAAAAGTAAAAGAATAAAATTTTTAATTTATATCTTACATTCCTATTATGGCACCACCAAGATGTGCTGCATGATCTAAAAATTGCCACTTAAATAAAATACCAGCAGCATCCAATGTCATTATTGCTTTTATAGCCTAAAAAAATAAAAATTATTAAATTTACTTCTTAATGCAAAACATACCTCTTAATACAGACTAGTTAAGGCCTGTCAAATAAAATAATTATTTCTAATAACAATTTTGAAGCAAATATAATGAATGAAAATATAAAAACAATTTCCATGTTTGTATTTTATATATATACGAGCATATCGCATTGTTATCACTTGTTTATCACATTGAATTCCTCTAAAATTTAACAACTTAAAATGATGAAAAATCGTGTTTTTTAATATTTAAAACATTATTGTTGTACACAATGTTACTGTAGATAGAAAAACAGATTGTTGTAGAACTGATTATTTTATTTATTTCATAAAAGATTAAATTTTGAATATGTAAGATGTAAAGATAAATTTAGAATTTTAAATAGACACTGATAAAAAAAATAGATAACTGATGGTCAAGTCTACCCTATATATTCGACTTGAATGTCAAGGGAATCTTTCTTAATCTTTTTATACACCTATATTTTTAATCTTCTAATTATGAATGACTTGTCTTACATCTAGAAGCTATGTTCTTCACAAATTTATATACTTAAAATGAGAAAAGTAGAAATGCAAACCGAGGTTTAGCTAATAAAGGAAACAAAAGTAAGTTAGATTACGTAGAAATTATATTAATTTGATTACATTATTATAAATTATGTAATATAAGAATTACATAATTTAATTCTTATGAATATAAATATTACATAATTTGGTTTAGAAATAAATATTTTTCAAGGAATAATTACAAAAACCATTTATTAACTAAATAATCCCTATTTAAGTTATCTGAAATTTTGGCATTGGTATATTGGGAGATTTCCTCCACTCCTTTTAAAGCGGGCAAGAAAGGACAGTTGGTGCACTTCATTAATAACTATTTTACACTTGTTTAGTAACCACAATATGTTACCAGGTATTGATAATGTTTTTGTCTAAAAATTCATCTTTTCTTTCCCATAAACATTCTTTTGACATACTTGGAAAGAAAATTATCTGGTACCCGCCTATAATATTCCAATCTCACCTTCTCATGTTCATTTTTTTGATTGTCAGAACCGCAAACCTATTTTTATGATGATTAAGATTTTATAAATCATTACACAATAGCAATATGCATGCTGTCTAAAATACTAAATAAAGAAATGGACTGAAAGATAATTCTGGTTAATCAAGATATTTAGTGATCTGATCACTAAAGTACTATTTTAAATCACGATTACTAGGTTTCTACTGTATTACTGTACAGTAATCACAAAGTGTAAAACACATTTAAATTTACATAAGCATAGACTAAATATCATTAAAAAAAAAGAAAAAAAAGAACTTGCAAGTAAGTAGTGTTTTAGTCAAATTAACCATTTAGCTTTTCATCATTAAAATTATTCATAAACAAATTGGATGTTAAGTATTATTCTTTTTGACTAGGATGGTAGAAACGGGGATTTACTAAACCTTCCCTTGCTATGGAGCAGACAAAAATAAACTAAGTATTTTTCAACCACATAGGCAATTAGATTACAGTGCATTCAGAAAATTGCTGTGCACAAGAAAAAAAGTAATGAAATTTTCTTAGTATTACTTTATAAAAATGGATATTGTAATTACTAGAATAGTTTATAAAAAGTGTTGAAAATGACCTCCTCCAACATCAGAACAAAACTGCACACATTTCAATTTGTTTTCAAACACTTTAACCAGCTGGTGTACTGGAATGTCTCTTACGTATGTCGTTAATGAGGATTTTAGTTCATCAATTGTGTGTGATCTGTTGTGATACACTTCTTGTTTCACTCCTGTAGAAAGTAAGATAGTCAGAATGGGTGATTGTGCAGGCTACGAACCCCTTCAAATGATTCAAAGACATTGATCCGAAGACATTTCATAAAAACATAATTGACCTGTTAGTTGTGTACACTGTGGCACAATCTTGTTTGAACAAACCGTGATAATTTCCATTTCTGTTAACTGACTAATGAAGTTTGTTAAAACAGCACAATAACAGTCACTATTAACTGTATTTTTAAAAAAGTTTGGACGCACAATGCGTATTTGACCCAGACTCCAATTTTTGTAAGATTGTTTGTGTAATTCATTGGGGTTGGGGTTCTGTCAGGAACAAGACATAGAGAGACAACAGGACTCTAAGGCACGCAGATTCACGATGGATGAGGTGACCTGGGCAATTGGTAGATTGGGTGACAAACGGAGTCCTGGATCTGATGGGATTCCTGCACTGATTCTCAAAAGCCTTGTGAGATGGATCTTTTGGGAGATCATGGTTAATAGTGGTCTGGAGAGTGGCTTCTTCCTGGTTTGCTGGAAGGAGGTATGGGTGGTCTTTCTCCCCAAGGGAGGGCCAGCAGAGTATCATCCTATTTGCCTGTTAAATACCACGGCTAAAGTGGTTAAAAGGATGCTGGCAGTAATTGATGAACTAAAAGCTGGGATGGATATTCACTTAAACCAATATGGCTTCTGAAAGGGAAAGTCGACTACCCAGGTGATCTCAAGAGTGATAAACTGGGCTGCGAGAGAAAGAGAGGGCACATGGAGAACGAGGAATATGCGGATGATGATTTTGTTAGATGTAAAGAATGCATTCGGCTCCATACTGTGGGGATCCATTATGGAGTCACTGAGAGAGAAAGGCATTACTAATTAACTGTGCAGGCAGGTTGGAGATTATCTAAAGGATAGATGGGCCACAGCTGATACACAACAAGGCAGTTATTGGTTTCGCTGTTTGGAGGTGTTCCACAGGGGTCAGTGCTGAGGCCCCTGCTTTGGAATGTGGTTTATGATGGCGTGTTGAACCTTTGTCTGCCAGCACAGACGGAGACCATTGCATATGCCGATGACCTTGTGGTCCTTGTCAGCGGAAGGACGGAAGAGGAAATACAGACAAGAGGCAATTCTGCATTATCTTTAACTGACAAGTGGATAAAACACATGGACTGAAACTGGTGGTTAACAAATGTAAGTTAATTTGTTAATCAGGGCCCAACATAATTGGGCCCCGATTATAGGCAGTATAAACCCCTCCCCTAGTAGTTATAGGCAGGCAAGAAAATGTACAGACTGAGTCACGGTCCTTGGAAGGGGGCTCAGGAATGACATAGTTGGGCCTGGTTAACCCCAAGATATGGCTTTCATGCTGAAATTTCCAGCAGCTTCTGTTCGTTTAGTTTTGGTGGTCTTCCACTTTGAGCAATTCAATTCAGAAAACTAGTGCTTTATTAAATCGATATACTTGTTACCTTCATGAAAAATGTGTTCAATGAGAAAAATGCCCTCCTCAACAGAAAGAAACATTATATTTCTTGCAACAATTGACTCTGATAAATGAAACAACATGAATTGAAGCATGTTCAATCACAGCTCAACAACTGACATCTCGGTTTATTACACCCAATGGTTGTCCACAGAGCAACTAACCTAACGTCGAAAGGAATGCACCACATAATTATAAAGCATCTGCACAGTGCATAAACACTGAAATAAAGCCTACCTGTAAACTCAAAAAAGAAAAAAAAACACTATTATACTATAATAAAATTTTTAAAATAAATTTTAATTAATAAAATATTATATGTAATTAAACTTACATGATGAGCTTTAAAATGTACAAATGGTAAAAATATTAGTGACATCTCAGTATCTGGGTAGGCAGTACAAACATAACCAATGATGGCCATTATAGCACCAGACTATAACACAAAAATTTATTCCAAAAATACAAAATTACAGCGTTAATCAAAACTAATATAACCTAAATAAATTAAATACTAAGTTAAAATTAACTTAATTGAGTTTATTACTTATTTAAATTTATTTTGATAGGGATAAGTCAACAACTGTTATGCTAGTGCTTACTCAGTATTTAGTAAACCAAGTAGGGAAGAGGGACCCCACCTTTTTCTTTACTGCAAGGCTTTTGATTACTTGGATCATGTACTAGTAAGTGAGAAGTGTGTAGTGTCAATGAATATGCTCGGAGCATGCCTGCAGAAAGTTGAAGTATAGATGCTAATCGATAATGTTAGCTAAAAGTGTTTTTCAGTGTTACTGGATAATTAAATTAATTAATTATAAGTGTTTCACTTGTTCTATTTTGGATCTCACAGTCTTGAAAACATTTTTTTCTTGGCAACCACTTACCAGAACAACCTGTTTTAATTTTTACATATCACTTAATACGGCTTACTGGTATTAAAAGCAACAATACTGGTAAGAAATACATGCAAAACCAGAAAGGTCAACTTTAGAAGAAAATTGTTACATAATATGAGCAAGAGAAGACATGTCTGACACAGGATATCAAAATTTTGCTTGAAAAATCTGCTTCTTGTGCTAAAGAAAACTACTATGGAGCAGATGAATTTTACCTGAAAACAAAAGGAATAAGGAATAGATGAGATTTTCATGAAATGTTCAGATCGTACAACAGCCAAAAGATATTAATGAAGTTACCAGAGTATTATGAAATAAATAGAATGAAATAAGACATTTCATAGTCTAATTTTGGTCTGATGTGAATGAATAATGAACAAATAAGCAATTAAATTCTGGAATAATTTTTTTTCTTTCCATTAGTCTTTTATTTTAATTTTATGTATTCTTTTAGTGTGCTTGTAACAAGTTTACATTTTCAAAATCATTTACATGCTATACTTTTATATTCTGTATAACACATTGGAATGTTTTTTTATGGTGATTTCATATTTCCTGAAAAATTATAATTTCACTATAATATTAAAATTTGAATTTTTTTCTAATTACGTGAGCTTTTCATAACTACAACACAAAGAATGCTTCACTAAAAATCTAAACAATTAAAACTAAAAAAACAATGTAAACCATTTTATGGTTCATCACTGCTCTCTTTTCTAAAAAATAATGTCGCATAGAAAGGAAACTTGTTAACTGCTACAGGCAGATAAAAGCAGTGACACTAAAGAAAACTTCCTAAAGATATTATTAAGAGAAAGATTTGTATAAAAATAGAATACATAGCAACCTATTTTAACAGTTTCTATATTAATATAGTAAATCGATGACTAGGTGAATGATTTGATAAAATTGTATTTAAATTAAACAGTTATAAAAATAAAATTAATTGTCAAAGATAATATTATAGTTAAAGATAACATTATAATATTATACTTAGCACTTATACTAGCGCACAAAAACCATTACAATTTTATCACAATAATTGACATTGTATTAAATACATATAGAGAATACTCATATTAAGAGTTAAATTAACTAAAAGTTAAGTTAAAATACAGAATGCATAATTTTTTGTCACTTATAAAATGATTCAGCTTAAAAATTTTGATGAAAAAATTTGTTTAAATCACTGGGGGCCAGATAAGGGCAGTATGGAATAAAATATTTAAAAAATCCCCAACTTCTTTCTTATACCAGTGAAGAAATATCAAAAGCCGCTTCCATGCATTGTTTATTGCTTTCTTCAGACAGCAGGTCAATGAACTCATCGGTACAAATTTTTTTGTACTTTAGAGGTTCACTAACATATTTCTTACAACAGACTTTGAAAATCTGTGTATAATAAATAATCTGTCAATAATGAATGAGTTGCCGATTTTTATGAATCTCAATTAATATCAATTTTCTGATTCAGTTTTTCAGTCATAAGAGAAAAATAACCAGAACAATTTTTCTTGTAAAATATTGTATGAATGATGAGCTGATCGTTTTTTATTAAATATGATTCCCATTTTCTCATACTTAATTTACAACCTCATATACACTTTTCTAATTTGACTATCGATTTCTTTCTACAGGATGAGCTTTTTTAGTAGAAAAAACTGGATCATCCTTTGAATTGCAAATTTCAGAGAAATTCAGTGTTTTACATGTATTTCATACAGGACACAATAGTAATGTATTTAGTCATGAAATTTGGCTTAGAATGAGTTAATGTAATGGAATGGTTTTTATTTTCTGGATGACCTTTACAGTTATTATTTTCAGTTATTTTTTAAAATATTAAATTTTAAAAAAGTATTTTAATTATTAAAAAACTATATATACTTATATAAAGTAAAACAAAAAAAAAAAAAAAACATACTGCTCCCAATGAAAGCCCAGATACTCCAAAAGCAATTTATATAATAAACTAGTTAATGAGAATATGCAACCAGCCGCCATGTACAATCCAACAAATTGTTCTTTGCCCAGGGCAGCGACAGTTCCTAAAAAGAACAAAAACATTATAAACAATGTAAACGATACCATAATTTCTTTTATTAATATATTTTTAAAGATAATGCAAATTATGTCCATAAATTTGATTACCACAGCAGAATGATTCCAAAACTATTTAACACCAAGTATAAAGAAAAATAAAATTTGAAAAAACCCACAGTGAAGTCAATATTTTGTAAATCCAAAAATACCATCTTTTATTTACAGTTTTATTTATTTATTGAATATAGATTTGCATAAATCATATAATTACTGCATTCAATAACGTAAATTCATTTTTAAAAAAAGCGGCGGATGTGAATGGATAATTTTGAATTATTCAGAGTAAATTCAAAGTTTATGACACCATTTAGTTTTCTAGTCATTGCCATTTAGTTACATGTCATATTGATTGGTCAGAAGTGTAGAATACATTAATATTAAACACATTTAAAAAACAAAATGGTGACTGCTGTGCTGTGAAAAAATAAATATAACAATTATGGTGGCAGAGAGGCTATTGTGACTTCAGAACAAATTAATGACATGATTCAAATGTCTTTTGGCTATAAACAGTAAAATTATATTATGAATTAAAATGTATGGATTTAGGAGAAGAGGACTGACTACTTAGTACCTACAATCCAAGAATATCAATTACTGCACAACAAGATCTTTTTAGAAGCTGCAAACATGTCCTGGAACAGCAGCAGAGAAATTATTGGATCTTTAATTTATTTTGAAGTCAGTCAATTGCCTGGTTTCATGCTATTTATTCACAAATCCTTTCTTCTGTTCTATCCTAATCGTTCAACATTAGCATATTTATTACATCATTCATCCTCCATTGTCCGTTTCACACATTTTATAATCATCAACTCCTCTACAGTTTTTACCGTAACTACTTATCTCTCCATCACCAAACTATTGATCTCCATCAGCTATAAATTTATTCACCCCCAACCAACTTTGACTGTTAAGATTCTGCCAAAACTTTCTTTTCTCTCATGTTTCTGTTAAGATCTTTTCTTTAGCGATTTATTAAACTACCAACTTTCAACATCCTCTTGTAACATGATGTTTCAAAAATCTCTATTTACACTTTCCCTTTCTGGTTTTCCTATTATCCATAATTTACAACCATAAAACACTAATCCTACATTAATATTATAAAAAATTGGGGTATGTGCTCCTTTATCTTGCTTCTAATACATATACACAAAAATATCTTCCTCTTTTAAAGGTATTCTGATATTTGATACTCCAACGATTACCATAGGGTATTTAAGACAGTCAGTCATTAACCTACCTTTAAATTATTTTTAATTTTTTTTAGCTAATTCTCTAATGGTAATAGAATAAAAGTTCAGTAGTTAATTTTCCAAAATAAAAAAAGGAAAAATTATTCTGATATGGGTTTTTTAAAACCAATATGCAAAGCATTGTTTCAAAATTGAAAATGTGGTTTAAATTTTGTAAAATAAAACAAATGGTGCTTAAATTTTTAATTCAATTTAAATGCACAAAGCAATTAAGAAGACTACCTCAGTTACCACTTGAAAATTGGTGATAGAACAAAATAACTGTAAGACCTGGTAAGATCATAACATTGAACATTTTTTTCTAAATAAAATCAATAGTTTGTTTCTAGCTTTGATTCAATTGTTTTTATTTTTTTTATGAAACAAAGACAGCTGCTTGTAGAGAAATCACATATAAGCCTCACTTAGTGTGGTTGAGAAAAAGTCCATGCGTATTTTAGGAGATTTTTCCTGATTGAGGAACTACACCTTCAAAGCTTCCTGTAAACTTAAAATTCATTCAACTGCAGGCGTAAGAGATACCCATCTTGTTCTTGAGTGGTAAAGCAACTGTTTGTAAGTTATATCAACAAACTCACAGAAACTTCAGTTCTGCTTGTGTAGAGAAGTAGTTGAACAGTTTGACAGCTACTGTGTCAAAATCCATTGCAAGGACATCAGCTGCACAAGAAACTGTATTGTTTAAATACACATGGAACACTGTATACTTAAAATCACATATTTGGTAATTTCTTTTATCTTTTTATTTATGTTAGGGCTTTTATTGTATGTACTACTTTTCAATAGCATACTAATATAATGGTGTTCATTACTTTGCTAATAATGTTTTCTTCATCATGTTGTTGCATTCTCCTGGTGGTTTTCTGTAAATTCCTAACTGAAGTTTCTTTTCAATTTTTTTTTGATGTTCATATCCAAAATTATTTTCTATTTCCTTTGTGTGTACTAAATTTTTATGACAGATATTGAGTCTATATCAGTCTGAATTAATTTAGTTTGTAATTTAAACTTTATGAATAAATTGCACTATGAAATAGAATATATTGATTTGTGGTTTATTATTTTTTAGTCATTGGATGAATTAAGCAGTAAGGCGGTTCCTGATAATATAAATCTGAGAAGACCATTACATTTGGATGAGCCTTTAGGTAATACATTTTTAATGGTTTTATGTATTTTTTAAGAATTTTATTTAAATCCTTTTGACAACACAAATGTTTTCAGCAAAAGTGCTGCTGTCATTGTTGCACTATGATTTCAATTAAAATTATTAGTGGTAATTTTTTTTTAAAACCAAGTAAATAAGATGTCATCACACACACACACACACATACACACACACATACATGCATACATTCAATCATACATATATATAATAATGTTATTTTTTAACAAATAACATTAATTTAGTTGACAAACAGATCTGGTTCAAAGATAATTTGGATGACAACTTATTTTCATATCATTTTCATGTCATATATATATATATATATATATATAAAAGAGATATTCCAATTAACATTTTATTGTAAAATGTATCTGTTTCATTTTTAGTTAATCATAAAATGATATGAAAATTCTTTATTGGGCTTTATGTTTTAGAGACCTAACAAAATATAATAAGCATTAGTATTGCAATTAGTCAAAATTTTGGGGATCTAACTTTTTTAATTTCTGATTGTTTTGAGTTAAAAAAAAAAAGGGTAAAATTCTGTAGGTGTGTATTTGTTTGGGTGTTGGCATTTATCTACCATAATGTGTCTAACATACATTCATGAAATTTCATATGATAACCTGCATATACGTAATATCGATGATGTTAAATTTTAATGAAAATTGAACAAGGTGGTGGAATTAATTACAGCTAAGAAAGTTTTGTAACCGTACTTTCAATTAAAAAGAATTGTAAAACAAAATATAAAAGCGCAAACAAACAAAACCAAATAAAAATTTCACCAACACCGATCAGGACTTTTAACATAAATGTGCAGAGCTGATTTAGTGTAAAAGATTTCAAGCCATCAGTTACTGCTATTACTTTGCTTTGTGATCTTGCTACTACTATAGATATTATTAAAATATTTTAAAGTTATAAAATTGTGAAAATCTTGCAGTTTATTTGAATTTTATCCCATCATATTTTTGTTTGTTTTTTGATGAATCAAATATTTTTTATACTTCTGTTGATGCAACACATAATGTCTCTGGAACTCAAAACTTGTTCCACAAGTGCAATGTGTGAATTGAGATATACAGAATGTTGAGGGGATATCTTGAGATATAGCAGGTTGCAGTTCATATCTGAATAATGTCTTAAATTTTGTGACATAAATGAAATGCCTCACTAAAATCCTACATCCTCCCAGGATAAGTAGGGTATCCTGAGAATGTCTTAAAATTCAAGTAAATATAGAAAATCCCTGAAAATTTTTAAATTTATCTTTTTAATTTATCAATAATAAAATTAATATTATTAAATTTAAGTTTACAGAATCCCTTTGATTCTTTGAACTCCCATTCTCACAGAATTTATGTAGCATAATTTAATTATAGGGAACAGAACTGGTTAACGGGCTATCAATGTTATTATATTGTTATATGCGACTAACCTTGAATATGTTGTCATCTAACAAACAGAATAACATAAATTTTACCCTTGATCGTGTAAATTTGAGGTGACCATTACTATTTTCTACCCAGCACATTAAATCGAAAATTCCTAATCCAAATTGAAAACAGTTTGTTGGTCTTTTCTTATAGTTAAGGACTCTTTGTAATACTTGAATAACTCCCAAATAAAAGTTCATAATGCTTAAACAGTTAGTTTAATTCTTTTCTTTGTAGAGAGGGGCAATTCCTGCAATACCCTGATTGCAGTATCAGGATATTGGAAAGTTTTGTAGATTACTTCTTGATTGACACTTAGTACTGATGAACTAATTCTTGTTTTAAATGTGTGATTTATTTTATCTATTTGTATATCTTATGTATTGTGGCATTTGCAATGTGAAATATATATTACGCGATGAATTGAAATAATTGTTTATAAAGTATTGTGAAAGAATAATTAATAAAGTGCAACTTTCAAATATATAAAATACTTGTTAGAAAACAACTGACCTTGAAATGGTTCTGACCAATCAGCAGAGATGGATTGGATGCATATAGGTGGTTTATATCTTAAAAATTAATTATATTTAATCTGCAAATGAATTAATTCATTTGCAGATTAATTCGATTTAGGGAGGTGCACAAAGAACATTTATTGGGGATGGATATAAAGTGCTTTGTACTTAACTTTATGGGATTAATTTAAAAATTATTATTCATATTTAAATTTACAGGTGAATATGAACTTATAAAAAAAATTAGAAAAATTGCAGAACTTAACCAAGTATGGCGGTCATATATTGGTATGGGATACCATAATTGTTGCGTCCCGCATACTATAATGAGAAATATTTTTGAAAATCCAGGCTGGTAAGTCAATTTATCTCTGTATTAAATGTTCATGGTTTTCTTATTTTTTTAATCAGTACTTGTTATTTTTCTTTTATTACAAACCTATATAATGCAGCATTATAGTAGAAATCTTTTTTCAAAGTATAGAACAAAAATAACTTCTTACAAAAAATATGGCCGTAAAATAATTTCCTGAAACATATAAGTCAATGATCCCTAAGATAACACGAAGCATTGTGAATTACTATTAAAATACTTTAAGAAAATGCCACAAATTAAACTTTAAAGATAAAAAATAATTTTGACCTTACCTAACAAAAGAATAAACAAAAACATACTTTCAGAATACACCAAGAACAATAGATAATTAACATGCTCATCCACAACATCTTAAGTAATCAGCCTCATAAACTATCTGCTTAAGTATAATCTACTCATGTTCCCTAAAGAGCATATGAGGACTCTTCACTACAGAATGTCTAACACCCAGATTCTCATTCTGTGTAACAGCACACTCATCGATAGTCTTATACAAAATTAATAAAAATACTAAAAAAGGTAAGTGAAACAAAAAATACATCATATTAATATATATAAAACATAAAACAATCGGAGAAAATAGCTTATAAATTAAAAAAATCTGGATGCAGTGTGGCTTTTCAAACATTGATCAGACAAAATAAACAATTTTACACAGAAAAGAAACAACCTGGAATATTTCACTATTCTGTAGTATGTAAACTGAATTGTTCAAACCACACAATTTTCTACATCAGTCAAACAGGGTACAATTTCATTCTAAGATATAATGAATATTATAAAAGCTTTCCACATCAACGTAGAACCAATATTTGCCAGTAATCTTGTTGACACAATAAGCATGTCGACCAACATTAATAATAAACTTGATATTCTTAATTTTCAGAAAAGAATTGCTTATTAACTTACTCAAACGTTATGAAATAGAAGAAAATTTCATTCATAACTGCATTGCTGGGACTTGAAGATTAAAATGTTTTATTTTAAATAATGAAAAAGACAAACAAATGTTTTAAGACTGAGAGGTGTTTCTATCATCAACCATATCACATATAAAAATGTAATAATTTTAAGAAGTGAAATAAACAAAGGTCAGGGATAGGGGCAATTACTTTTATACCGAGATTTTGAATACTAGATTTTGGATATCGGTACTCTTTGGGAGTTAGGTTTCATCTCAGAAATGGTTGATCTGAGATTGTACAAGACTACATTTCATTTACATTCATACATATCATCCTCATTCATCTTCTGAAGTAATACCTTGTGGTGATTGCGGAGACTAAACAGAAAAGAAAAAAGGGATAATGGCGGCAATAATGATCAGATGAGGAAGCGGTTATAATGTTGCCAGTTGTATATAATTACAACCATTGAACACAGTAAGTCAGGTAAACAAAAAAAGAAGCGACTTAAGAAGCAAGAAATTCATCTCCTGAAACCAGAGTTAATGGAAAAAGATGAAGAAGAAACATTGATAAAATCCAGTTTCTCTTCTTCATCTCAGTCTGTATACAAGAAAGGTGACTGAGTGTGTTATCCCCTTCATAAACTAAGGCCCCGTCAGGTGCATCCCTGCTAGACCAAAAGATACTGCCAAGGCCTTCAGAGAACAGAGGAAGAAAGGATGCAAAAATTTAGCAATTCTCCCAAGGATAACCGTAGTCAAAATTTTCAAAGTTACACAATCTAATAAGATCAGAACGCAATACAAAATTCCATCCAGTTTAAAAACAAATAATTTTTATATATACCTGTTATTAAAATTAACTACATGCCAACTAATTAGAAAGAAACAGCAGCAAGGGATAGAAGTCCAGGGTCTGCAACAAATATGAGGGTAAAACATCTTCCGACATACTTGTGCTCCGTTCCATATTACCTTACAAAAACAGAAAACCAAGGGGTTAGTATTGCTGTTATATTAGTGATTCAGATGTAGTTGCTTTTACTGTAGTGGTTTCTTTTAACTATGAAAAAGTTAAAAGACATGATTATTGTTGAACAGGATAGTTGTAGGAGAAGTAAGAGTAGAGAGTTTTGAAATTCATGATCTGAAGTAGTTTAACCAAAATATATTTTACTAGATAGATCTAGGAAGAGGTTTCTCCAACATCTTCACCCTTGACTGGAAAAATGCTATTTTCAGCATAAATTTTCTGATATAGATGTTACTAATCAATATTCCTACATTGTATTCATTTTTTTTTTTTTTTTAAATATAAAGAAGAAAAAAATGTACGCGAATTCTGTATGTTTTTGAAATGTATGAAATTAAATTATTATATGAAAATCTTTTTATTTATCCCAGTGACTAATTTATTCAAGTCTTATTATTTACTCTGATAAGAGTTTTAAATTTGACTGACTTAAATCCTGTCAGTTTTATAATAGAATTATTTCAAAAAACAATGTAGTACACTTAATTTAAAAATTTAAGACTTGCTGCCTCTTAAAACAGGTAAAAAATAAAGATATTATGTTTATTAGCTAAATTTAAAAAACCTAGATTGATCAAACTTCTCACAAAACCAGTTTTCAGTTGAATCAACAATTATGAAATAGGAATTGCATTGTGTAGTTCAGTACCAAATTAACCACACATGCAATAACCATTAACACATTAACCACAATAACCACATTAACTGCGTGTTAGTAATGACTGATTAAATATTTAAAAAATTATTGGGACTACATCACATTATGCCACTTGATGTCAGTCATCTCAAAAAAAACCTACATTAGAGCTTGAAAATTTTGTTAATTTTATCATTAAAAAGAAAATCATGAATTTAAAAAAAACTTTAAGAAAATAGAATGAAAAATGTTTTTCTGAATGCAGAAACAAACCTACTTTTTGATCCTTTATTCTTATGTCTTTTATTTCACGATAGTTATTAATATTATGATATTTTCAAGTTCACTGAAAGTGAAAGTTACTAGAGAATTTCAGATAATTGAAGAGTTACTGCAGGTTGCTGTTGAGCCAAAATGAAATTCTTTGTTATTTTATTTGAACTATCTGTAATATGTGTAATATTTTATTTGAAATATCTGTAAGGTGTTTAATAGTTTTTTTTTTTTAGGACAACACAGTATACACCATATCAACCAGAAGTTGCACAAGGAAGATTAGAAGGTCTTTTGAATTATCAAACAATGGTTTGTGAGTTAACTGGTATGGAAGTAGCTAATGCTTCTTTGTTAGATGAAAGTACAGCTGCTGCAGAAGCTATGGGATTATCTCATAGGTAATAATTTTATTAAACATAAATTTTAAGAAGTAAAACAATATACCCATAATGTAAGCAATAATTTAATATACCTTTGTGCAAATCAATTGAAAGAAGTACAACATTTTTATATTTCACGGTTAGTCAACCTGTTTTCAATGGTTTTCCACCAAATATATTAGCTGAGTAATATTTATAAAGTTATGAGTCTCAAAACTTTGTTCAGTAAATACTCAGTTCTTTCTTTCTTGTTTCTTTATCATATTGTTAGTTTTTTCTATATTTTTTAATATTTATTATGCGAGTAGAAGATTTATAATATTGGATGAAATATTTATAAAAAGGGATGCTATAATTATTTTGTATAAACATGCTCTTCCTTTTTTTTTAAGAGGTGGAGGAACCCCATTTGCAGGTGCCTAGGCAGTGTCGGGCTCGCTAACAGGTTCCACAAGGTGTTATTAGGTGTATATGTATACTTGCACACTACCATTAAACCTCCACTCCTGGCTACCCACCTCCTGGTATTGCTAATGAAGCATTTCATCAGGAGGGAAGTAATATGCCCTTACAGACAGTCATACACCAGTTATGCACAGAGAACAGGAACACAGTAGATCATACAAATCTCACCACATACACCGCACAACATCACATCCGATCAATCATTTCTCACACACACATCAGACAGTTCATGCACACAAATCATACACATTATGATTTGTGTATTTCTGTGTACTCAATGGCGGCCTCGGGTAAGTACCCGAGGCCACCATTGAGTACACAGGTGAAACACACTTCCTTTACTCAATGAGATATATCTGCCAGATGTAAGTTGAGTTTAAATATAGAAAAAAAAATAATTGAAATGAATAATTAAACTGGTCTATCCAGTTTCCCAGCAGTATCCCTTCATGAGATACTGCTTTTTTGATTAAAAAAAAAAAAATTGACCTTTAAAAAGATCTTGTAGAAGCTGGAGTCAAAGTATATTTCTCAGTGGTTCTGTCATGTTTTGGAAAGATCAAATTTTTTCAGGACAAAGAGATAAAGTACTTGTTAGCCTAGGAATTCACCAGATATGACTTGATTGAAAACCTGCGGTCCATTTGTAAAACTAAACTCAGGAAAATGGGCTGCACAATAAAAGAGCATATGATTTTATTACTTATAGTTTCATAAACCAAAAGATTTGTAACCAAAAGTGTAAATTTTTGGTTAAATCAATGTTTAATAGGATTAAAATGTTAATTAAACCTAAAGGAGATTGTACTAACTATAAAAATAACTTTAATACAAGTTATTTTATTTGCTTTGTCACTAAAAATAAATAAAGTCATTATATTACAAAATTAATTTTGTTTTAATTAATTTGCATGAGTGTAATTGTAGATATTAAAAATATAAATTAATAATTTTTTTTTGTTTTGGATTGACAGAGATGTTTTGCTCACATATTGAGCTTTTTCATTGTTCTACTAATTGTAAACTTAGTTTTAAAATGGCTGCAGTCAGATGGGAGTACTCTAGATGAAAATAGAATATTGTAATTAGTGAAAAACGTTCAAATTTTTTGATTCAATAATAGCCAATGAGAATTTGAGATTTGAAGAATGTGGTCACTAAAAATATCACTTGGCTCCGGACAGATATATTTGTGTATTTCAAATCATTCTTAAGTTTTAAATTATTAAATATTAAAGTCCAGTGAGGTCGTGTTTGTTTAAATATTTTTGTGCGTTAACAGATTTTTTAATTGTGGATTTTAAATACAAATGTATACATTTATCCTGATGTAACAGTTTTGGTTACTGTTCTCATTGCAGTTTTTGTTTTTTCTTATGTTTGAATTATTTGAGCATAAAATTATGGTAATTTCAATGTGTAATGTAATTTAATGTGTTAAACTCACTTCTGAAGTAATTCTTGGTCACAGAATGGTAATTAAACAATGTAGAAAATAAATGAAAAGTGATAATTTTGTATGATGTAAGATGATTTGATGCATTACAACATATTTTGTAGTATATGTCTGATATATTTTAAAAATTTGTGTTCTCGTTTTGTGGTTGTTTATCAAAGGAAGTTTAGTTTATTGTTTTTATTTAGTTTCTATATGAACTGTAGTCAAGAATGAACATTTTAGTTGAAGTATGCAGTATTAAAATAACTGTGATAACTTTAACAAAATGCAAATGCAAAAAATAAAAAGCGATGTCATTGGCACATGTGATACTCATCCCATTTGTCCAGTATATATCCCAAGGAATCAAGGAGGGTATTTTTAAAATGAAATTGTTTTTTATGAAGTAAGCAGAGATGTATATGAAATATTTTTTTATCTCACATCATTAGTTATGGAGGGTCAGTTAAATCGGTGGGTCATTTACAGAAGTTGATTAATGGGAGGCTTCTGTAGTAAAGTAGGAAGTTATGACTATTACTAGGATAATATGAATATTATATTGAACTTGTTTAATTTTATTTTCAGACACAATAAACGACGTAAACTAGTTTTTTCAAAAACATTACATCCCCAAACAATAAGTGTAGTAAAAACAAGAGCTGATTCATTAGGTTTAACTGTTGAGGCCGGAAATATACATGAAGTTGATTTTTCAAATCGTGATATTGCTGGAGCATTATTTCAATATCCTGATACTGAAGGAAATATTGAAGATATAACAAAAGTTATAGAACACGCTCATTCTCATGGTGTAAGTATTTACATTCTTATTTCTAGAATTTAAATTATTTTTTAAACAATATAATATAAAAAATTAATGACAGCTTCTTTCAAATTACATGAAAATTATTCTCCAGAAGATCTTTTTAGGAGCTAACCTTTTAGCTCCATTGTCAGTGGAGTTAACGGCAGAATCAGATCATTTTGTCATTATTATAGGTTGTCTATCTGCTTGGAAGTTCTGTTGGTTAGTGTTGAAGGAACCCTGGCTCTTCACCTCTCACTGGTTCAGTGCAACCTGTTTGCCCAACTCTACTAATCGCACTACTAATTCATTTATACTGACAGAATATAGTAAACTCACATTACCTTTATACATTCATTAATTATTGATTTATTTATTGTTTTACTAATTTTATATTTCTTATCACCACACCTATATAATATTTATGGCCTGACTGCTTACTTTATTTGTTTAATTGGTGAAGCCATGGTTATTTTTGTAAAATTTCAAGAGCAAATCAATCTTTTGTTCGTTGTTTTATTAAGTTTTATGAAATTATGTATCTAAATTATTGAAAATATTTCTTTAATGTAGCATTTTTAAATATAATAATTTTTATTATTTGTTAGTGGACCTCATAGTTCGATGCTTAAAATTATTTTATTAGTTATTTGTATAGATCGATTTTAGGGAGGGATATGCATAGTACATAATTTACAAATGCTTTATCATACTTTTTACTGAACAGTTAATGTGCAAATAAAACTTTCTCTCATAGTATTCTGAAAAAAAATGTCTAACTAGGGAAAAGTATCACTGAGCAGGCAGCCTAAGGAATTGATGAAAAATGTAATCGGTTATGACCGAGGAAGCAAGGAATGGGATATGTCTGATAAATACAAAAAAGTCTTAGAATTTGTTTCAAAAGTCACAAAAGTGTTAGAAAAGAATAGCGATGTGAAAAAAACAAGGCAACTCATCTTAATTTAGTTAAAACTTAACTTATCAAAAAAAGGAATTTTTGTAGATTATTTTTAAAAGGAGCTATTAGACAGATGGTTCTCAGGTTTTACATAACTGAAGGATGAATTCCTATACTTTGGTAGTGTTTTTGAAACTTAAGAAGAAAAAATTACTTTCAATTGGAAAAGACAACTTAATGAAAATTTTAAGATTTGAAGGATTTAAGTGGCAAAAATGTAAACAGGTTGGTTCTTGTAGAAGAGTATTACATACAGCAGGTGTCTGCAACATGGCGCCTGCAGGTGCCATGGCGCTCTCGATGGGATTTTTATATATCCTCACTATATTACACACCTACTAAGCCCAGTAACTGTATCGGTGCCATGTGTATGTAAGACAATATATTGCACAAGCTCAGTGTCAGAAAATAGCAATTAAGGTCATACACTGACACACTTGCTACTTAGCACGTAGGAATATTCTCGCTTCTGATAAATTTGGTAGTATGTTACCGTTACCGTATTCTGATACTATGTATTTTAAGTGTTATTGATTATATTTTATTATTTACGCTTTATTAGTAACCATATCACGCAAGATAGAAACGCTTTTCACTATCAAATACGTATCATACTGGTTAAACAAATTTTATAAATAACCCATCATGAATAATTGTAAAAGAAAAAGAATTTATTCTCTTAATATTGACTGGGAAGAACAATTTTGTTTTATTGACTTTAAAGGCAAATGTATCTCTTATTGTGTAATAATAGTGTGGCACCCCTGATAACTTGTCATGTTCCCCCCCAATAACTTTTGAATTTATTTTGTGCCCTTATTGACAAAAAGGTTGCCGACCTCTGACGTACAGTAAAAAACATTCTACTTCTTTTACAGATTCAGAAATTTAGGGAAGAAAGTTGTCCACTTATCTACACTGACAAAACTTGTATTCACAGCCGCCATACTCAGTATAAGTTGATCATATAAAGTAAGCAGTTTGGAAGAAATTAAATTTCTTTATTAAAAAAAATAGATTTGAAATACTTCATGCAGGAGGTATGTAACCTTACCCTGCTGCAATCACCGTACATAGCAGACAATGAATCATTAGTTTGCTAGTGAGTGACTAATGATGAAGACCTGACCCTTAGCCTTGGACCACTAGCTACACAGATTAGTACCCGGTTCTGGTCAAGGAAGAAGTAAAACAGATGCTATCATCCATGTAGTCGGGTTGAAACATGACCCAGGGATGCAATCTTCCTCCATGCCCTAAGCTCTAGTGGCCACCATTGCCTCCATAAGTTTAACTCCTGTTGGTTAACACAATGAATGTTTTAACAACACCAATCACTGGGGGCTAGCAACCACCTGGTACCAGAAATTTATCAGTTTTTATACACAGGTTAAAAGCTGAGTAGTGTACTCAATTTCAGTCTCAAATGTAGGACTAGGCTTTGGGTAGATCCAGTATCATGTAAGACATACATCTATAACTCAATTATAACATAAAGTACATTACAGCTAGGCTTACTATATTTTTTTGGGTCCAACCCAGGACTTTTTTTGAAAATTAATGATCAAAAATGTTTAGAAAAGTTACTTCACACATGAAATCAACATAAACACATTGCCCCTGTTGTGTTGTCAAATAACTAAGTAAAAAGTTGTGGCAAGATCGGTAGCCACCCCTCTGTCAAAATCGATGTCAGCACTTGCTCCAAGGTCGGCTGAGAGATGCACGGTGGTCGTAAGAAACTGTTTAAAAACTTGATGTCAAACATATAGGTCTAAAATTAAAAAAACCCTCCCTATCATATAATTCTCAAACCCCAGACATTACCCCTGACAGCACTAAAAAACCAAGACTGTCCTGGACATATGGTAAACCTAATTACAGCAACATTGTTATTTACAGCTGTTCCATGTCAGCTCCAACCAAATTAGTTATAATGATGAAATATTTTGATTAAAAGTACATTTATACTGTTTTTCCTTCATTTTTTTTAGAATTAGCAAGTTAATGGAAACTTGATGAAATCTGAATTTCTGCTTATATGTTTTTCTGTAAAAACAATTGTTATTAGAAATTTTAAAAAACTGCATTTACACTCCTGCAAGAGAATTCACAAATTTTTTTTGAAAATGGTGCTCTGTTATACTATTTGTCACCTATTATAATAACTCCAAAAACTTTAATTTAGTACAATTCCCATTCTTAATTTTTATGAACTGCAATGTAAACTACTTAATTTTTTTAATTGTAAATGAAATTATTTACATATTATTATTATTATTTTATAGACACTAATGGTTTGTGCAACTGATCTTCTTGCACTATGTCTCATTCGTCCACCAAGTGAATTGGAATTTGACATTGTTGTCGGAAGTTCACAAAGATTTGGGGTACCATTAGGGTATGGTGGTCCACATGCTGGTTTTTTTGCTTCTCGTCAATCATTAGTACGTCTTATGCCTGGAAGAATGATTGGTATTACACGGTAATATAGTTTGTTATTCCTTTTATAAAAAATGAATTCAATTGAGATAAAAATAAATTATAAAATTTGTTATGTGCTATTTATTCAGTAACTATAGAGTAATACCAATTACAACTACTCATTGTTTTTGCGATTACAGAAAGAAATTACTTTTTGTAACATCTGATCCATGAACATTCAAATGAAAGACATAAATACTACTATGGCCGGACTAGACCGATTAATGCTTTAACATATAATGATTATACAATTGTTATTATTTGACTAAAAACATGTGCCATAAAGTTATAGTCCCTGTTTTTAATGTTTTTGTTTAGCTTTAGATTAAAAAAATAAGATTTTAATTGTTTTCATTTGATGTGTGATAAAGTGATTTTTTTATTTAATTTTAAAATTAGCATATTGGTAACTTATTTGAAATCACTTAATAAAATTAAATTTTTTTCTTTTTCTTCTTTTTTTATTAATGAAGAGCTTGTAAATGCTGTATACTTGCTATTATCCTCTGTAAGGATGGTGTATACCACAGATAGTCTGATGTTAATACTGTATTAAAAATTTTTTTAAATTATATTATTACAAAATTAATTAAAATCTTACAATTTTAACTTTTTATTTTGTTACTGATTTTTTTTTGCTTCTTTAATTTGTTTGGTACTAATGGGAGTGAGTGAATTTTCATTAAAAACATTTTATATTAAATAAACATATTCTTAACGACTATATATTATCTAATTGGTTGACATAGTGAGGATTTTCAACAAGTAGTATTGTCTTGTTTAAAAAAAAAACTTCTACATTTGTTATACTGTTATATTTATTTATTTTTTAAATTAAAAATGGGTGCATTGATTAAAATAGGCCATCATGTAGCATTTAAAAATTAAAATATGATTTACCCTAAATTACTTGTATGTATGTATGTATGCCATTATTTTATACAATGTGTTTTAAAACTATACAATAATTAGTTTTAATGTAATGACTGTATGATGCATAATAGTAAAAGTTAAAACTTGAAAAAGTTTTTTCTTTGTCATTCTATGAAAGTTATTATGTATAAAAAAAGTAAATCTTTGAAAAATGACTGAAATTTCTTTTTAGTTTTAAGTTAAATTGTGATTATTCTGACATTTTTTGATATACTTTTATGATTTATTGTTTAGAATCATAAAATTTATTAGTCATGGTTTGTGATTTTTTGAAAAAAGTTTTTTCCGTTGTAAAATAAAATGTGTGCCTAATTTTTATTACTTTTTAGTATAATTTGTACAATTGTTATAATGTGATAAAATTTAAGGGATTTATCCTCATTTTTAGATAGTAGTAATATTTAAAATTATTCTTTTAATCATAAAAGATAATTAATTTAATTAATCCTTTCAAGAGCCAGTTTTAGATTTTAGGACAAAGAAGTTTTTCTGAATTCTTTAATAATAAAAAAATATTACTTTAAAAAATGTCTACCGTTTGATTCTTGGAAAAACTATTGTTCATATATATATATATATATATATATATATATATAATCTGTTCTTGTCTGCAAAAAATTTCATTTTTTTCTTATATTTTGTATTAAATTTAATTATTTTGAAAAATATTGATGTGACTGTAAAGACAACTTTAGAGTATACCCAATAAACTTGTTTTGTTATTTATAAAAATAAAATAATTATTAAGGTTTATAGTGCCATACGTATTTGTTAAAATTAACTAATTCTAATAACACTCACCTTAAACAAAAATAATGTTGACCTGGCCAACTAAAACTGCTTTATGCTTGTTTAATTTAAGAAACAAACTTAAAAAACTTTTTTAAACATTTATTCAGAATTTTAACAAAAATTATTTGTAAAATGTGTCAAATATAGTCCTTACTTTTATTTTCTACAAACTAATATGTAATATTACTCGTTTCTAATAGTAAAGACTTATCTTACTGCAAACAGTACAGTGTTTCTTACATTTTACCAGAAAATTTCTCCAAAATTTCTTTGGGAATATGGGAATAACTGTGTGTTCTGTAAAGCTGAATTGCCAATCATCAATTATGTTCTTGATTATAGAAACGATGGATTGATCCCCAGCCAATGGTTTATAATATGTTATTGATAATTTTTTTCCACTCTTGTAATAGTAAATAATTATATTTTTTTTATTCTTGGTTTATTAAGTATTATTTATTTCTAATTCTATTCAGTATATATTTGCCTTGGAAGTCATCAGACCATGAAGTGACCACAGATTTCTCATGTCATCTAGATAATTGCTGCATAAATGTTTGTTACATACTACTTACTTGTGTGCATTATGCAGTCGTAGAGTTAAATTAGCTCATAGGCTTGGCATTGTTTTTGGCAGAAATTGAAAAAATTTCAATCGCTTGTAATTAGTTGAGAGTTATAATTTATTTTCATTTTATTTTTTCAGGGAGCTCTTCACATTCTCTCCTTACATACTGGTTATGCATGTATGTAACTTATTTACTTTTTAATTAATATATTTATTTTTACAACTTTATCCTGTGCAGGGATGGATCTTCATTTGTGTTCTGCTTTCAAAATTTTCTGTTTAGTAGGCGCATCCTTTTATAACTTCTGTTGTAAAGCTTGTGTACAACATTGCAAGCAGTACATGCAATGCAGTTCATGCATTACATTGCAAAATTTTAATAAAAATTTTAAATATTCCTTAAAACTTATTGAAAGTTTTCAAAGTTTGAAGAATGCAGCATTCATATACAATGAAAGAGGCACGCCATGCTGTACCACTGTACACCCTTCAAGATAGCCTTTAAGCATCTAATCAGTTTGCATTGAACCTTCCATAAATTAATTACCATTTTTAATTATCTTAGGCTTTATTTTGTAATTACTTTTTTAATATTTAATTATTCTATGTTTAAAATCATTTGCTTCGGTAAAAAAAGCACAAATGTTGTAGTTGTAATTACAATCAACTACAATCCCTGTCTAATTGTAATTCTATTTCATGCTGTTTTATTTTGATAAGATACAGAAAATTCACTAAAGATATCAGCATGAAAGTTTCTGTGACCAAATGAAAGCCTTTATTCATAATTACAATTAAAAAATCTTTATAACGACTGTATAAGTCAGGCCTATGGTTTTTCTTTCTTCTTTACATATTTTTGATTTAGCACTCTGGTAAAAAAAAAAAAAATGTAAAAACAACAATGAATAATAAAAGTGTAAAACATTCACAGTTTGATTCCCCATATGGTGGTGCTTAGTAGGTAATTATTCTGATGTAACTATTTTGGTTGAAGTTAATGAGTTCTGAATTTCTACTCTTTAGGGTCAGACAATATAGGTCATTAATTTACCTAAACAATTATTGCCAAAACAAATGTTGGATCATTTCACGCGCCACTCTGTATATTCAAAACACACTGAACAAAAAATGCAAAAGTACAATTTTGTATTAAAAAATGAAATAGTTTTTCACAAAACACTATTTATAATATGAAAATTGCTAAGTAACCAAAGAAAAATAACTTTATATTTCACAGATAATTAAAGAATGGATGCAGTGTAGCCACAACTTAAAAATATACAAAAAATTCCCTGTTTGAATTAATTTGCACACAACTGTAAATATATGCATAATTTGACTATATTTTAATAAAATCTTTTAAAAAGAAATTTTTACAATATTATCTTCCAATTATAAGTTGTAATTTTTATTTCATTGACAGAGTAATTAAAATCATACTCCACTGAAGTTAAAAAACAATTTTGGCCATACTTTTATACGGTTATTCAAATTGTTTGTAATTATAACTTCCTGTTACCTTGAAAAGGAACAGGCTTTTATGATTTTTTTTCATTTGAGGCATTAATTAATAATATTTATAATATTACAGGTATATAAATTATTTTGCAACGAAAGCAAGTCCAACAGAACACATTCTTGATTTATGGGAAGCAAGACATCGTGAAGCAACGATGCAGCAAGTTTAATGGAAAAAGAACTCGGCCCTTGGCTGTGAATTGTTTACTAATAATAATAATATATATTTTTGTTTAATTTATTATTATTATACATGCCTTGCTAATATTATGGCAAAGGCGTAATAATAATAATAATGGATATTTATAAATTGTAATATAATACTATACAATATGTCATTATGTTATTAATTATTTAATATTTAGTTATATGTTATTTATTAGATTACAAAATAGAAAATCTTGTTTGAAATGGAAAAAAAAATTACTAATATTGTTATTATCTATTTAAAGAGATGAAATTTTATTATAAATAAACTTATTTAATAGCTAATTTTTATAAGTGAAAATATTTTTATGAAAATTTAGATTTTGTTTAGTTTTTTAATGTTTAAAAAATATATTTATAAAAACCTATTGCAAAATTTTAAGTGCTGTATATCTTGGACAGATTGTTGTATCTTCTTTAAATTCTTCAGATCAGATATAACGTGTAGCATCCTATCCTTGTTTTCTGAAATATAACTACTCTCCATAATACTATTTATTTTTAGTAAATTGTAATGTATAGCTGATGTAATTTATTTGAAATTCTATAATTATTTTTTTCACCTTTGTAACCATATAATTTTTAGATATTTATTAAAAATCATTGCAATTTTAAACTAAATAAAATAAATCATTGATGTATTGAAATTTTAATATCTGATAAATTTTTCACCTTGTCACAATGTTTCTGCAAATGAAATTAGAGGAAATTCAAAATTAAAATTATGATTTTGAATTTGTAAAATTGGACTGAAAAAATCAGTACTTTTAAAGCATATTTGGATATATGGTTATCACGTGTAACTATTAATTTTTAACAGTAGAACAATAAATAATTTATTCTAAAATAATGTTATGTTTAAAACCTTAACACGAAAACATGTTAAGGTTTGTGGAAATTTGTCTGTAAGCATGACATAGAGTTTTTAAAAGTGTTATATTAACTATGAATTGTTTAATATAATTTGCAGTGACATGAAGAAAAACATTGCAATTTTTATGTTTATTGTGAATTAAAAAAGTTTTTTTTTATTGTGTGTGTGTATACATTACAGCAACAGTATCACTAAGTGGTGTAATAAAATGAAATGCATTCTCTTAATAGTCTTCTTTCCTTTTAGAAAAATCAATTAAATTTTTAATCTTAGCAACTGTATTGGCTTATTTCAGGAATCAAACTTAGGATTTGCTCCACATCAATCCATAACTATTAATAACTGAGCCATACCAATTTATTTAGAGGAGTTTAATATCCACTCTGTATTAATTATAGATTAATACAGAGTGGATAGGGTATATGTCAAGAGATCTTGACATATACCCTTCGCATTTAAAATTGTAATGTGATAAATAATTTTCTACTCAACCTCTGATGATTTCAAGCAAGGGACGTAAAATTTTAATTGGCAGCTAATGCAATGAAGGAACTGTTGCTTGCCATAGAAGATTTCCTCAAATGAGGAACATCTCTGCTGCCTGCCATGGCCAAGCTCAATGTTATTCCAGTTATTTCGTCAAAGAGTGACAAATGTTCTTAAATAATAATAATTATAATAAAATATAAAAATAAAAAAGTAAAAAATAATAAAACTACCAGTAATAATAGTAATGTCAAAAAAATAATTTCCACTAAAGAAATGTCACTTAATTACATTTGACAGGCAGCTGTGATCTGTTTGTACCACAAGAACTGGTCTGCCTGACCAACCTCAACACATAGCTCCTGCCAGCTGATCAGACTAACCTCAAAGCAAATTCCCATAGAGACCATTTGACCAAACTGATCTCTTCAACCGGCCGACTAGACTAATCTCCATACAATCAAAGATGACTGTATAGTTTATTTGTAAAAGTATTTTCTAAATTGTTGTTTAGATTCATATAAAATACTCCTAAACATACTGAATACGCTAAATACAAATAACCAAGTAAACAGACTTTGGTACAGTTTTAAATACACCACTGTAGATTATATAGAATTTTTTTTTTTCTTGTATATGACAACGTTAATTGTTAATAGCACTGATATTATATTAATAACTTATCAGAAGGTGCACGTATTACGTAAGTTAACCATGTAAGTTTTGTTTATATTCCACTACAACACTATATAATGAAAGCAGCTAATAATTATGTTATAAACATATATAAGTTTTGATCACATGCATTAATTAAGTGACATTTCTTTTGTCACATGCACTTATTTTGATGAATTGTGGTGCAAACTAGATGGACATACAAAAGATTCAGAGTAACGATCAGCTTCCTAATGGAATAATAATTACTTGGCACAAGGTCAAAGAAATGCAACAAATGACCAATTTATCCCATTTATAATAGTCAAGCAGTGTAAATGTATGACACGTGTTGTGTAAGATCAACTACTGTCGTGGAGCAGAGAGATACCATATTTCTGCATTCCCCTTTTTTCTTTTTTTTTGTAGCCTGCCAAAGATGTCTCAATAGGTCATATACATCAACAGATTACTGCATATTATGCAGATTACTGTTTTGATGCATATTATGTATCAACAATAGTTATGTTTCACCTTGAAGCATGAATTCTACCAGACGAACTCATCTTATCTCCTGCTTTCCAAAAAATTATACTTTTAGTATTTTTAGGTTGAAGTAATTGTTTTGAATTTCTTGATGTATTTTAATCATTGTTGCATCAATTCAGCTCTGTAGTGATAAAACCAGGTTTAATCGCAGCCTACTAGAAACCAGGACCTCTCCTTTTTCACTTATATAATGGTAGAAACATAACATGGTATCCATCAAACTTTACTCGTGTTCATCAGTTAACATTACTGGTATCCAAGAAGCACTCAGTTTTTTATAGTCTGATTTTTTCATCATAACTTCTGTACTGTAGATTTAGACACTTCAAGAATCTGTTCATTTAATTCTGTTATTATCAAACACTGATCTGTGCACATCCTGTCTTCAGTTGTTGAAGAAAATTATAATAGAGCAAACTTGGCTACCATTCCTTTGTTCATTGTTAAAATCAGGCCTTCCTTCTGAGAATTCATGGTCCTTTAAGATATTTTGTCAGTAATTAATCTCAAATATAATGACAGTGTTATCAGTACAACAATATATTATAAAATTATTTATTCCCGCAGTTTACGTGCAATGTATCCTTACTTTTTGGATACAGCTTGGTCTTTTTAATGCATTTTTGCTCAAATCTCTCACTAAATTTGAGGTGTTATATTTGTGCCATCTGTATCTTTAAATTGTTGTTTTAATCATTATTATCTAACAAAATAATGCTGACTCATATCAGATATTTTTTTTTTTTAATTTAAACAATATACATGAATGAGTTTAAAGAATATGTTAGCCATAACGCTTCATGATTTGATATATTAGCAGTATAATTATATTGAAATTCAACTATCGTTTATTGCAATTTGTAAAGAAAATACAGCCTCATCAAATGAAATCGTTCAACATTATTACAGAAAAAACATACATATGAAGCACTTTGAAGTATATTATCCTTAGCATACATGTTAATATAATTAATAATAAACAATTAAGGAGTTTGCTAAGCAAGATTTAAAATATTAAAACTGATGTATAAAATATAAATATTAAAATAGTAATATTTTAAAAATATTTAACACACTTAAAAAAAAAAATCAGTTCAAAGAAAAATTCAGATTTTTACTGAAAAGTAATATTATATATATATATATATATATATATATATATATATATATACATTTTTTTTTTTTAACATTGTTACTTGTTATAATTTATTTAATATATATATGGTATTGATGTCTGAAATGGACTGCTTAATAAAGGAAAAGGAAGAAAAATAATACTAGTAATAAAGTATTTTTGATACAGTATTTAATTCTACATGTGAAAATTTATTATATTATTGTAAAAAAAATTATATTTGTAAATAAAATAATATTTATTGTTACTATCAAGTAATATGTAGATTATGTGTATATAAATATAAAATTCAGTATTAGTTATCTTAAAACAAAAATGATCAATTTCAAGTTATCCTTGTAATATTTTTTTCATAAAATAATGTCAATGCAATTGATTGCCAGAGAATAAAAAATGTGAGTAATTGATTTTATTTTTATAAATATATATTATTGATGAAATATACTTCAGAATCAGGTGCTTGTAATGTTCCTAATTCCATTTTTAACTGTACTATAATGGTATTAATTTTAAATTTATATATAATTTTCAGTTATCTGTGCATAATTATACTCAGTGATTTTATGTGTATTATTTTTTTTTGGAACTTTACTCCATAAGAACATACATTTTGTGAAAAATTTTTTGAAATATTTTAGTCAAAATATTCAGTTTCTTCTTGAGTGATTGGTATTCCAATTTTATATTATTAGCAGTCTATTATTTTTTTCTTTGTAGATAGGCCAGCAAGGACCATGCAAGTATCAATTTTTTCGTTTCTTCTCTTTCTTCCAGAAGTTTATCTCTCGGACAGTTTAGCTCCTCTTCAATTCATTTTTTAGAAATGTTTCTTTTCATCTACAGGAATAATTTAAAAGACTTCCTTCTATATTCCTTTTGAATCAAACAGTCTTTTTTTTTAATTATTGAACTTTTTGAGTTCTTCATTCATCTGTTAAACATCATCCTTGATCCTTGTAGCTCCACAGTTTATTAAAAATCTGTTTGTTTAGATTTGATTGGTTTTTTCAGATTATTTGTCCGTAGAATTTTAGTCATCTTTTTCTTTTTGTTACTTCCAGGTTTTTCATTCTGTCATATATCTCTCTGTTTGATCTCAATCTATTCTTGTGTTTTTCATGGAGTATAGGTCCTTCTTAAAATTCTTCTTTGTGTCTTGAAGATTTCCCATTCTAGTTATTTTTATTGTAAGTTTATTTGTGTTCTAATTTGTTCTTTTTTTCAAGCACTAGTTATCTGTTCTGTTTATACTAATTATTTTTCAAAGATATATGAAATGGTTTTTAATAATAATTTTTTCTTATTCTGTTTCCATTGTCCTTTTGGGATATTTTACTGGCACTTGTCATCACTTCTGTCTGAAAAGGAGAAATGCAAGCCAGGTTTTTTTTTTGCTATTTTTCTTAACAGGTTAATTAAGTTGATTTGGCTGTAATTTTCATGTATATATATATATATATATATATATATATATATATATATATATATATATATATATATATGAAAATTATTAAATTAAATCTATATATTAATTTATGTTTATAAACTTCACAAAATAAGTTACACCATATAATTTTATCTGTAGATTTTCTGTTAAAAATTTTCCAAAAATTATAAGCATATTTTTTTAAACATTAAAATTTATTTTTTGCACTACAGATTTTAATGATTTCATACTTTTAATAATATAATTTATCCAAAGGTAAATAATAATAGTTTGGTAAAGAATAATATGGCATTATTCTTTACCAACAGTGAAAAGCTTTAATTGCAGTTATTCAGTATTTCTTGATAGCATGTTGAATTTTTTGTTTTAAGGAAAGGAAAGTAAGAATTTTTTAGGTAACAAAATTAATTTATTTAGGTAAAAAAATCTACTTTCTCTTTGCTTTAGTATTTTAAGAATAGAAATTTGAATTTATATTTTTTCCACTAACATAGACTTTTATTGGCTTTATAATCTCCAATGATAGTAATAACGGGTTGATCACAAAACTACATAGAATAACAGTTTTTCTATGAGCTGAAATGGCATTATTTAAAATTCAGCAATTGACAGTTGTACAGTTTGGAGAATAACATGCGGTTTAGTAAAAGCATTCTTGCATAGTAATGATAGTGTTACCTGCTATTGATATTTACATAAATTATTATTTAACAGTGAATAAATATAAAATCATCATCTATCTGCATGAACACTTACGGTGTATGTTTATTATTTGTAACTTAGCTTTACATAATATTTGCAATATTTTTTGGATGGCAAAGAAAGATGTATAAAAAATAACATTGTTTCCAAATTTGTGAACCTAATCTGTAATTACTGAAGATAATAAAAACTAATGTTCAATTTTGTGTAATTTCAAACAGATAACTTAAATTGAAAATAGCCGATAAACTAACAATAATAGTAGTATTCTATATGAAAACAAAGAATAGTCATAATAAATAATTCTTTTTACAAAACAATATTTTTAAAATGTTGTGTAAAGTTAATTTTTTGGGACATTTTATTTCAGCATATAAAAAATGTATTTTCTTTTTGTATTAACATTTTAAGAGTAGGTGTAAATTTGAACAATATAAATGACAATAACATAGAATTTTATCATTTCATCTACCTCCAATATGTTTGGAAGTGGTTTTAGATATAAAAAATCTTCAGCTGAAAAAAAAAAATTGGTCAGTATTTTAGTGAATTTTAAGAATAACAAAACTTGTCACTGTATTCTACAAATTTCATAAGAAATCATCTACTAATTTCAACATTAAAACATTTTTTATGAAATTTTTTGCTACAAAATAGAAGGATGAGTTAAATTACTAAATTTCATTAACTACCTACGTCATTTTTTTTGGACATTATAACACTTAAACAAAAAAAAATATAAAGCTTATTGGCTCCCAAAAATCATTTCTTTCAAATGACATTTCAATCTAATAGTGTGGCACTCAGTATTCAATTGAGCAGCCTTAACCTTAGGGTAATAGTGAATAATATAACTTAACCTTATTTATTAAATGAAAATAAGGTTAAGGCTGAAGCTAATGAAAATTAATTAGTTTCTAAAAAATAGTTTCTGTAATACTAACTCACAAATTACTACAGTAAATTGAAAAAATATAAATTAAAGATTTGTAAATATTTAATTTTTTTCATGACTGCCCAAAAAGGAGATTAATGTATTTAGGATGTACGTTTATTTCACTGTAACAGCTCAAGAGCTGACCGATTTAGATGTATCACCCCACGTTCAAATCCTTATGTTACCAGGAGTGTATATGTATTTATATATATGTTTAAATAAATTTAAAAAAATTATACTATATAGAAAATTGTCACCCGCACACTCTTTAATTATACTATATTAAAGAGCAGTATTTGTCAACAGTGTTTTTATTTGGCAGTCATGTTCTTTAATTTTTTATATTTATCTCTAGTGTGATCACTTGGATAATAGAAGTTAAAGGATTACTGTTAAATTTAATTATTTATTATTAGAAGAAAATTAAGGGAAACATGCATATTTGTCTGAAAAGTAATCTAATATTTTTTCATAAATGATTTTGTATTAAAAAGAACATTTTGGAATATTTTTATGTAATTATGTATAGATTTTATGTTTTGTTTTTAATATTACATCTAATAATCAAAATAATAGAGAAATTAAAAAAAATTAATAATGTTGTGCCAATAAGTATTGCCTAAAAAGAAAATGTTTTTTTTAAACAAAATGTTAACTAATGTTTTCATACAGTGACTTGAAATAAGCACACTTTTTAGGAGAGGATTTAATTGTCTTTAAAAAAACAACCCATATATTTAATACTAGAAAACCATGTCTGTAAATCAAAAAAGCATATTTTAATTATGATCATATGGCGATGCAAGGGTGGGTGCATTTTTCACAAATAAATGGTAGCCAGCTTATTCATTGATATATCAGTGTGAAATGAGTTAATATTTCCTGTTTGTTATTTATTGTTACTTTGAATGAAATAATTACTTTTTAAATTCTTATATTATTTTTTTTAAAAAGAAGAAAAGAATCCATATTTAAGCAAATGCATGTCTTATTTTATCTGTTAATCCAATGAAGATCATCTTAGAAAGAAAGAACCACTTTGTTGTGACTATTGAAATCTATGTGAAGTATTATGAAGCAGTCCATACGTTTTTGTAGACCTGCTTTAGAAATAAAAACAATTTTTCTTTTAATAAATATTCAAATGTAAACCTAATAAGCAAAAGTAAGTTATTATTATTAATTTATGTAATATTTTTAACGTGCCAATTTAATGTTTTTTTATTTAAGAGAGATAGGTGCTCCACATCCTTTAACTTATCCTAAAGAAAAATTGTGTCAATAGTCAATAAGCATTGGATTATCATCTGATCTATTAAAGAATAAAAAACATTATTGTATATTGTTTAATATGTATATTATTTCCTGAAAAATTATTTGTAAATTAATTAGTGTGTTAGTTAAATATATTAAAATTATACAAAAATGTTTATATTTATAAATAGTATCATAAAAATATTGTTATTGTTTATACATGTATAAAAAACCTTTAGAAATGATTTTTAAAAAAGAACAGGATCAACTTATACGTAAATATATATATATTATAATATTGGATATGTAATATGTAACTATAAAAAAATTGTATAAAGAGCAAAATGGCTCCGCATTCGACAATCAGTCGAAAAAAGAAACAGTTTTAAGACATTGGAAAAAATAAATGTATAGTTTTATGATTAGAATATATTAAAATTATTTCTAACCATTATAATTCAAAACATAAAAATATATATTATACTTTAATTCACTAATTTTAGAAATTAGTAATTTATTACTAAAAAGAAAAAATAGAATATGTGAATTATTTTATAATAATAATAATTTAAAGAATAAAATTATAATTGTGTTTAAAAAATTATAAATATTGTAAATATTCATAATTAGAATAATATAAAAATACAGTTAATGTATGGGTATTGTTCTAGATGTTGCTTTTTGTTATACTTTGTTCCTTTGTTTATTTTTTTTTATTTTTGTATAAATAATATAGTTAATCATTTTTATAGGTAGAACAAAATGTGTAATTTGCTTATGCAAGCAAAAAATACATTACTAATTTATATTTTTAATTAATTTTTTGTTTTTGTTAATTTGTATTTAGATAGTTAGTAATAATTAGTAAAATATGTATGTAAATATACTACTACCTACATATATATTGTAATATCTATAGTTTGACAAGTAAACAATTTTTTATATTTTTTTAAACATCCTTTTATTAATCTGAGTCATTATTTTATATTGCAGTAAAAATCATCACACATTACAGAATAATTTTGTGAAACATCTATAACCTCTCTTTTTCTGTTTAGCCTCTGGGTCTAAACAGTTCCTGAGGTGTGTAGTTGTGGTTAATTGAAAACTGAACCACCAAAAAACACTGCTATCCACAATCTAGTATTCAAATCTGTATAATAGTAACTATTATACAGATAACTATTATACAGCCTTTACTAGGATTTGAACCGTAGAACTCTCGACTTCAAAATCAGCTCATTTTTTGCTATGATGAGTTCACTACTAGATCAACCCAGTGGGGTAAACATCCATAGCCTATATGTATTTAGATGTGATTTCTAATCAGAAATTACTCAATTGTACACTTAACATTGCCCTCCCTCAATGATTACTAAATACAATCAGAATACGAGCCCCGATAAAAAATAAGACATTCACAAATCACAATTCAATTTTACACTTAACACTGCCCTCCCTCAATGATTACTAAATAAAATCAGAATACGAACTCAAAGTTTGCACTGAACGTTGCTCGTCCTTAATGATTACTAAATCTAATCAGAATAGGAGAGCTGAAAAAATGTAAACAAATGACACACACATTTAACTATCAATATCAAAGATTACACTTAATGTTCCCCGCCCTCAATTATTATTAAATCCAATAAGAATAGGTAAGCCGTTAAAATATAAACCAAACACACATTCACCAATCACTATTCAATTTTACACTTAATGATTACTAATCCAATCACAATAGTAAAGTGGATAAAATGTAAACCAATGCCAACACATGGTCATCTACCAGTATCAAAGTTGTCACTTAAAGTTGACCGCCCACAATGATTACTAAATCCAATCAGAAAATAAAAGTCGATTAAATGTAAACCAATGACAACACACGTTCTCCTATCAGTATCGAATTTTACACTTAATCTTGCCCGCTCTCAATGATTACTAAATTCAGTCAGTATAGGAAAGCCAACAAAGTGTAAACAAACGACAACACACATTCGTCTATCAGTATCGAATTTTACACTTAATGTTGACCGCCCTCAATGATTACTAAATCCAATCAGAATAGGAAAGCCGATAAAATGTAAATTAATGAAAACACACATTCAACTATCAGTATCAAAGTTTACACTAAATCTTAAATTTTAGTTACCATACCAATTTCACAATTCTATAATGTCTACAAATTCTGTAGATTTTTATTTTAAAAAATGGGGAAGTTAAATGAAATTGTGTAACTATTGACAAACTAATACTCAACTAGTGTCAGATCCATAAACATGTCATCTCTTTTAAAGTTTATAACAATATATACCTGACTGACCCCAGCCTTAACTAAATTTAATTCTTCAATTTCATTGTCACGGTTCAGTTAGTAGACAAAACTGGTTGGCTTGAGTCTTTATGCTGTAAGCTATTGAGAGGCACAATAATTACAAACCTCAACTTTTCTTCTTAATACGTAGTAAAAAAACAGTTTTTTTACTTAGCTATAGCCAAGAATAAAGGGAAATGTATTATTACAATTTCCTCTATTTCTCTGTTCTTAGTTACATTGAAAAAAGATTCAGTGAAAACAGCTCATACATTTAAAAAGAGGCAGTTAGTAGCTTAAAAAACATAACATCTGATCCAGAACATCCTATCAAATAAAATACAGTTATCTAGGAATAATGTACAAAATCACTATTGTGAAGAATCTACAATGATTAGGGTGCACAAATGAAAAAATACAATGAAAATGTATTTTTTTTTCTTTTTGAAAATTCAAATAATCCATTTAACATATTGACCACTATGCTAAAAAAATTAAATATAAACCACCAAAACAAAGATAATTTGAACAATAGATAAGTTAAACTTACTACATTAATTTCAAGAATCAATTTTCACAGGATCCGCATCTTCAGTTATTAAATTTTATAATTATTATAAAAATATAAATAATATTTATGATTTGTTAATGTGTCAAAATTGTTTTTTGAAAATATTTAAATTTATTATGGATGATAAATTAATTTTGGACAGCAAAATTTACCTTTTCTCAGTTTTCTATGAATCTCTCAATCACTTCTGCACCTGTTCGGTGAAAGCTGAATATTTATCCTTCTTTCTTGCTTTCAGGATCATTAATCAGCTGTTGATTTGTAAATTATGCCATCAGCAGCAATCTAATCTACTGTTTATCCTAAAAAATTTATCCCTAAAATTTGATTTTAAAAACTTTTCCATATCATATCAGAACTTAAATTTAATAAAATTAAATATAACATACTGCTAATTTGTTTGTTCAATCTATTTATTTTTAATTTTATAATTAGCTACTAAAATTAACTGAATAGCATGTTTTTATAGTAAATTCATAATTTAATATCCCAAACATAATCCATTTTTCTTATTTTTAACTGAAATGTTTGCAATAAATTACTATAGTGTGCAAAATAATCCACACATAGATGTTATTTAATAAAAAGTAACTTTATTTAGAAAAAAAGATCATACCTGTACAATTTGTGATATCTAATAATTAATATATCTTCCTTTAATTATTTCACGTACATGATTTGGCATAGCATATTTTTTTTATTCATCATGAACCATACTGATGTTATTACTTTAATGAGGTCAATTGTTGTTGTATTTTTAGAGTCTTTTTTAACTATTGCCCAAACACTGTCAATTTGGTTTAAATTTGGGGAGTTATCTAGCCAAAGATTTTTCCAGTTTTTTGGTAGTATAGCATGGCACCAAATCTTGTTGGAACACTCAGTTACCTGATGGTAATTTGTTTTGAATTGTGTCACATCCCTTTGCTTCAGAATCTTAATGTATCCATCGGTTTTCAAATACCATCAACTGGAAGTAATGAACAAAGCTGCTTTTTAGCTGGCCAACAAACTTTCCATCCAGCTGCAAGAAGTCAACGTCTAACAATCGTCACATGTAAATCTGTTCCACTAGCTGCTAATTCTCAATTTAAGTCGACAGTATATTATTTTGGACCAAGTTTAACTGATCCTGTGTTGAGGATTTTTTTTTATGGACTCATTTACCTTTTCTTTAATCTGAAAAGGAACAATTTCTTTAATTTGTTTTAAAATAGCATTCACAATCCCCAGTCCAATACCACACTTAGAAGCTATTTGTCATTGTGTCATACTGGCATGCTCAGAAAGAGAAACACATCAGAAAACAATACCTCACATTACACAGACAACTTAAAGAATGGTCTTAAAGATCAAACAGTGTTGCCATAATAAACAAAAAATTCCCTGTGTTTGGTCTAATTTGTACATTACTGTAAATCTTAGAAAATCAAATCTGTTCCTTAAAGAGCTATTAAAAATTAATCTTTTATAGGCATTTCATTAGCTATTAAATTAACAGGGTTTCTGCAAATAAAAAAAAAATTACTTAATTTTAATACAAATTTTTTTTCTAAATCCTCGTTTGTTTTTGTGAACTTAACCAAATTTTCAGCAAACCTGTTAGACAATGGATTAGATTTGGTTCAATAAAGTCACTCCACACAACGTAAGAGTTTTTACATCATAAAAGTCTTTATTTGTAACTATGGTATTAAATATTAGGTATGTGGTACCCAATATTTCCAGACATGTACCACTATATTCAGGATGATGTTGTTTCTCCGTAACACAAGATAAACAATTATTTGCAAGGTTTTCAATATCCAAATTTATTACTATCCATCAAATAAATAATCTTGGAACTAATTCTGTGTTCCTAATTTCTGTGTTGTCTCTAATATTGCTGATCATCAATTTGAGTATGGGGATAATTTTTTTTGAGTTTTTTGATAATCAGGTTTGAGTTTCATTTTAATTGTGTTAATGGCTAAATGAAAAGAATTGAAAATCTACTATCAGTAAGTTCCTTCACAAGATTAACTAGATTCTAATTACTTAAGCATACATACCATATGGGTATGTATGATGAAACATTGCAGGTACCAGTGCAATCTGGCTTAACATTTAAAACTTAAAATTTGAATTTCAAACTCAACTTCATAAAAATAAAGCATATTGTCAAACTAATAGAAAAGCTGAAAAATCTTTTTTTGAACCAAAAATACTTAACAGAGGTTTACAATCTTAAATTATAATAAATTTTATATCATACATACTTTGATTAATTTTTTTAATATTGTAAACTAAAGCTCTTTACTTATCAATCTGTAATTACTTACAAAGTTTTTCAATATAATCTTTATAGATAAAAGAAGACTGTTATATTTGAACTTCACAAAAAGTTCAAATACAACACACATCATTCCTTTACAAAGTATTACTGATTTCTTTTGAATCAGGTTCTCATTAAAACATACCATATTTTGTAAACTTAAAATTTTATAAAATAATGTTCAATATATTAATTTTATACTCTTAATAAAATTTCAAGTGCTAAATATAAAAAATAAAATTAAATTATACACTTAAGTAACTAATATACAGTATTACAGTAAAATAAGGAAAATTAGGTGATTATAAAGTTGCAAACAGATTTTTAGATGGACTAAAGGTAATAACAATTGGTAACAAATTCTTATAACAAAGGTGAAAAAAAAAGCTATGCATTAAAACCATCATTGTTATTTAGTTTTGCATTACCTGTTCTACAACTACAGCACAAATTACAAGGTTTAATAAGCGATTAAATAAAGCCAATAATCAAGGATGTTGCAATATATGCAGGTTAAAATCATTATTGAACTATGGAAGGAAAGGAATAAAATACATTAATTCAGATTTATTTTTGTATTTTTATGATTTTACATTCATATATATATAATATATATATATATTATATATATATATATATATATGATTTTTTCTTTAAATCTGCCATTAATTCAAAGAGGAATCAAGTGGATGGGCAATGGAGTAATCTACCAATTCAGATGGACAAATTTTTGTCTCGCTCTTACCATACTGTTTTCACTCCCTGTCTCTCGCTCAGCTTTCTCTTTCTCAAGTTGCATGAATTTACAGAATTCAAGGCCCTTCACAAATACAAAAAGATCATGTACTATTCTTTAAAAAAATACATATTCTTATATGCATTTTTGGCATTAAATATGCCATTTTTAAACTCTGACTCCCCTCTGGAGGAACCCCTGATGTTACAATAGAAATTTCCTGAAAGAGTCCCTCTTAATTTTTGCTGGAGAACCCAAATCAGGTGTCGAAACCTGGAGGGTGAATAGTCTGAATTCACTTGAACTGAATTGGTAAATTACTCAGCATCAAAGATACAAATTATTAATTATTGATAAACTAATTTTTCATGTAACAATGAGAAATCATCAGTTAGAAAGTGCTGTTTTTTTTATTCAGGGCCTATGGCCAGTTATTTGCCTAGTTTGTGTAATGAACTTGTTGCATTCATAGATTGCTAGGTCAGGATGTGTGGTTAAAAAGAAGCAACAAGAGAGTGATGATTAGAAGCTGTACTAAGTATCTGTCAGTGAAAAAATATAAAGATTTATCCTGGCCTCAAACTATCAATCTCCTTCATAACAGGGCTAGCACTAACCATCTGTAGTGCTGGAATATATTCACTCCAGTAACTTTATAATACTTTACTGTTACAATAAATCGTCAATAATATCAGCTAAAGTTGGTAAGAATATGTTTAATTCTTTGAGATTCTTGTTAAAATAACTAATCCATCAGTGTTATAAAAAAAAATCAATAAACATATTCTTTCATCATTTTTCTGCTGTATTTTCACCATTTTTGTTTAATTCTTAATTCTATTTTCTCAATTACTAATGTTGGAAATGAATGTATTATCTTTCCTCTAATCTAATATTGTTATCAACATCAAAAATTTCTTCAGTCAGGCTTTATAGGATTGCCATGAGACAGTATTAATGAACTAAAAATAAACATTAATGCTAACTGATCATTAACAAGAAAATAACATTATTAATTTGTTTAAGATTGCTTCTTTTTTTTGTTGAAGGTAGAGACAGTATTAGCACACTATAAAATAGGTACATACAGGTTAGTTATAAGTTTCATAAATTTTGGTTTGTCCGTTTTAAAGCAGTACAGTCCGTTAAAATGTTATATATCAGTTCTTGTAAATTCACTAACGATATTAGTTTTAAGTTAGTATAAGTTTAATTCCACCTAGAGTACGTGGTATATAAAGTGCAGTGCTCCTAGCGGAGAGAGGACCACTTAGTTACGTATTTTTCTTAAAATAATTTTATTTTAATTTTTATTTATATCTCGTTGCCAGCAAGGGCAGGCAATTTTTAAGACAAAAATTAGGACTTAGGATATATTTTTAATTTTAATTTGCGAGTCGTTCTTGGTGGAACGACTCAGTACATCAAATTTTTCAAGTCTTCTCGTCATTAGTAGGAAAATTTACTTTTCCTAATATCTAAGCCTAGGGGCCTCCTAACACCAAACCCTGCTGGGTTTCGGCCGGACCTCCCTACCTCCACCTAAAGTTTCATAGGGAACCCCCCCTCGGACCAAAAATAATTTTCTTCCCCCTCCCACAAAATTATTCTCCTTCTTCCCCAACTGACTTGTTTCATCAAATCTTCAAAATGAACTGAGTTATAGTCTCCGGAAGTTCAGGAGCACCTGTAACAAAACCAGTTAGACCAGAAATGAACAGTGCAAAGGAATCAGCAGCAAAAACTTGTGAAGAAATGATATCGGATTTGTATTTTCAGTTGGAAAATAAAGGACACGTACAAAAATCAGATGTTTTTCTCCTTGCAACAGATTTTCTATTCCGCTCAAATTTAGTCATCATTGAGATAAGGCGACGTAATTTGTAACATTTGATATTGAAAGATGAACATGTGTTGTCATTGGTTTACATTTTAACGACTGTTATTTTCTAATACGATTAATAATCATTGAGGGCAAGCAAGGTTAAATGTAAACTATGATACTGATAGTTGAACGTGTGTTCTCATTGGATTACATTATTTTACTTTCCTAATCTGACTTGATTTAGCAATCATAGAGAGGGGCAACGGTAAGTATAAAATTTGATACTCATAGGTGAATGTGTTATCATTTGTTTCATTTTATCTACTTTCCTATTGATTGGGTTTAGTAATCATTGAGGGCGGGCAAAGTTAAGTGTAAACGTTGATACTAAAAGTTGAATGTGTGTAGTTATTGGTTTATTTTTATCGGGGGGTCGTATTCTGATTGTATTTAGTAATCATTGAGGGAGGGCAATGGTAAGTGTAAAATTCGATACTGATAGGTTAACGTGTGTGTTCATTGTTTTACATTTTATCAACTTTATCTTCTAATTGGATTTAGCAATATTTGAGAGCGGGGAACATTAAGTGTAATCTTAGATACTGACAGCTAAATGTGTGTTGTCATTGTTTTACATTTTATCAACTTTTTTCTTCTGATTGAATTTAGTAATTATTTAGGGCTTGCAAGATTTAGTGTAAACTTGGAAATTGAAAGTTGAATGTGCGTAGTTATTGGTTTATTTTTTATCGGGGGGCATATTCTGATTGTATTTAGTAATCATTGAGAGAGGGCAATGGAAAGTGTACAACTGAATAGTGACTTTTGAATATATGTTGTCGCTTTAAATTTTACTGGCTTTCCTATTCCTATTGGATTTAGTAATCATTGAGAGAGGGCAACGTTGAGTGTATAATGCGAATCTGATAGGTGAATGTGTTGTCATTCACCACCTAATGACAAAATCATTATTGTTGGAATGCTTAACAGGTGAAATACAGCAGAAAGTCATCATTTCTTACCTTCTAGGCGAGTCAAATTTTGAATATTGTGTAGTTAAGAATGCAGAAAGTATTAAATTGTTTGAAATTATAAATGCCTGTCTCTCGGAAACCTTGCATGATGGGAAAAAACCAATATCAAATTTGAATTCGGAAGAAAAAATACTATCAGAATCACAATTTTTCTTTCCGAGAAAAAAAAAATTTTATTTTGTTCTTCAGTGTTTGTTAATTGTAAACATCTTACAGACAAGACGTTACATTTTTATTAATGTATAACTTATTTTATTAATTGCCAATTGACTATTATGAACGTCCAATTTTACCTCCAATTTAATTATAATTATACATAAAAAATTATATACATGAATATTAAATTAATAACTTCAAATAATCCCTGATGATGGAGAAGTGACTCCAAAGGCGCTCACATACTTAGATTAAACATTGTTGGTAAGTGGAAATATTACTTTATATATAAAAAAATATTGTTAGATTTTTATGTTTTCCAAAATATTGGTTTCAGAAAAAACCGTGAATAAAATTCATGGTTTTTTTTTCAGTATAAATTTTTTTCTCAGACTTTTCTCATATTTTGTATTCAAATGAGAACAGGTAAGTCATATATAGAAATACAATGTGTTGCTATAAGTTTCATTTTTTAGTTGAATAAAAAGATTATTATAAAATTTGTAAGAAAATGAATTTCCTTACATAATACCACAGGTAAAAAAAATATCAATTTTTTTTTTTTAATGTAATATGTAATGTTTATTACATCCAAAATTATAAATAAAAAAGGAGGATTGGATTTTTTAATTTTTTCACAAGAATTGGTTGATGTTTAGTTCATTGTTTTTTTTTTTACAGTAGACCTTAATATTATAAAACATGCATTATATATACTATATAATATATATTATTGAAAGTATTTTTGGGAAAGGTAAACAAATTATTTAAATACACATTTTATGTAAACCATTATTTATTATAAATACTATAAACTTTCACATTATTCAATAAATTATCGAACAGTTTTTTAAGATATATTTTTATAAACATATTCCTTTATTCCTTGTATTGTTTTTCAGATGTTACAATCTGGTGATATTCCATTATAAGGATCACCAGCCATATTTCCTTTTATAATACGCACTATATTAGCTCCATGTAAAATCATTAATGGTATTTGATTCAGTTTACTTTGATATGGTAATGTAATGGTAATTAAATTTTCTGATGCCATGCAATATGATAAAATGTTTAAAAATTCAATATTTTCATCTGAAAAAGAAGACATTTTTCTTACCATTAAATATTTTAAACGATGGAAAACACATGACTGATTAGAATACTATTGTAAGAAACAACGTAAAATCATTTTACAAATTATTTTACGTTGTTTTAGAGAAAATCATTTCTCTAAAGAAATCCTTAATTCATTGCTTTACAACATAATCTTCATGCTCCCTCAAACAGATTTTATTGGTTAAAAGAAATCTACACAGAATGTAGATTATTATACAAAATATAAATTTTTGTACATTTTTATAACCGATTTTTATGCAGACACAATTTTAAAAAAAATTAGCTTCAAAATTTTTTCTCAGTGTGTTTGTACATTGGCAAGAATTTAGGAAATCTTAAAATTCCTATTACACAGTTACTTTTACAATATCTATTTCTTTTTTTTTTTATCTAATAAGATATTTCATATCATAAGCGTTTAGCATTTTATATACCTCTTACCTCAATATTCAGCTCTATTGATTGTTACACAATTTAGTACAATTCTTTTCCATATAATGAATATAAATTACTTAATAATGTAATTTGAGCAAAATATTCTGACGCACAATACAGCTTTATGCAAAAACACATTATGGAGATACATACAGAATGAGCAACATAAAACCAAGCCCATAACGTAACCGACTAATCATATTGAGAGTCGTCTGATGCAAAACATTCTTGTCAATCGTGTTGATTTTTCATTGAATGTTCACCTTCAGTTCATCAATATTGTGGGGATTAAATGCATAAACTCTCTCTTTTTTAAGTAACCCCAAAGGAAGTAGATAACTCTGTTTTTGGTGGGTCTATCTGTCTACCAACAATGTTTTCGAGAAGCCAATTACAATAATTAAGTCGCTTCAGTTTGTCTGTCTCATTCAGTTGTTGCACAGTTGTAACGCAGTACGGTTTCAATTTTAATTCATGAAGAATTTTACGACAAGATGTGTATTTAACAGTAGACTGTTGGGATAACTTGCAAAGTGATATTTTTGGACCGGCAATAATTATTCTTTCAAAATCGGCAATGGCCTATGAAGTCCTAACGGAACATTGCCTATTCGTTTTGCATTTAAAACCAAACTTGTAAACCATTTTTTAACTAAACCGTGCACAATACTCTTTGTTGAGATACAGGCATTTGAAAATTTTTCAATGACTACTTGACGTGATTCTTCAAACAATCCAGAACGAATATAAACCTTAACTATAGCTATCCTCTCCTGGATTGAATAAGGCATTTTACACAAACACAACTGCACTCACTATACTGCACTGTAACAAGACATATACTGCACCGACATGTAACCACCTGACAAATGGCAGCAACAATCAGTAGTAACACATACATCCACTAGTCGTGTTAGTTGTGTGAGTCTTTCATAAATAGTGTTGGGTAGTGGTTTCATTATGGGTTTGGATTTATGTTGCTCATGCTGTACGATATTTACAATAAAAATAATAAAATAAATATTTACACAATATGCTCGTATATAACAAAGTAATTAGCAATATTCAAAGTAAACTTAAGTTATTTTGACAGTCCCAGAAAAATTTTATGCTTGACTAAAATAATTAGTCAAGCATTAAATATTATAAAATAATTAGTTTAATGGTGGCATTTTGATTTGACGTAAATGTTTTCAATTTTATTTTTAATATTTATGATTTGTTTTAGAAAATCTTTTATTGTGTCATGAAATTAGATCAAATTGGCCAAATAGCCCCTAAAATTTATTTATTTGATGGTGGCATATATGTGATTCAATTTCTGTGTCTTGTTCACTCCTTTATTCTCAAGAAAACACTTTTGATAATAATATTGTTAACAAAAGCTACCATAGAAGCTGGAGTATGCAATTTTGGACTGGCAATAATTCTTTCAATATCGTCAATGGCCTGCAGAGTCCTACTGGAATGTTATGTAGGGTTATTGACCGCTACATAAAAATTCTAATCAATTTCCTGAGATGACTACACAAATATTCAACTGTTTGATTTACCCGCTTACAAAAAAGTTATCTTTTTCATCCAGGTAGTTTTCATTTCTGGATTTAGAACAAGGCCAGTGTGTCAAAATTATTTTTTTACAGTTGTAGTTGTATTTCACATGTTTTGCAGTAGGCTTACTGCATTGTAAAAAAAATCTTTTGGAAGGGAAAATTCAGCAAGTCAAAACACTTTCTTTTGATAATAATCTTGAATACATTTTATATGGTACATTGGCTGTAGAATATATGTGTTATTGGTTGGGAAGAAACAATTTTAACTTTTTTAATTAACTGATATCAATGTGCCCTGTTCAATCTACCAGTTACAAAATTTTCTGATTAACCTTTCTAAATTCATTATTCCATGAATGGATAGATTTCTTCTTCAAAAATCTCAGAACTCATTCTTGTTGATTTGTTACTTTAATACTTAACTGATAGGTTTTTAATATTTTTCAAAACAACTCAAATTCATCAATTAATAATAATGGACATTTTTCTATTTCTGATATATGCTGCAGCAACTTCTTTAATTAATATTTTTTTGCTGACATATTTTTCACATTAAAATTTAATATTTTTTTCTGGAAGCAATTACAAAATAAACCTATTTCATCACCACTGAATGTAGTAATAGTTTTTAACCAAGTATTTACAGAATTTAAATCAACATCCTTAGCTTTAAAATTTATTTTTACAAAATATTATAATATTATGGCTTGAATTTTGCCAGCCTTCTGATTGGGTAAGGTACCATCAAAATCTTTAAAATTTGGAAAACCAAGGAATTCTGCCAAGTTATTAAAGGGCTGTTTACTGGAATATTTAAAATCCTTATTTGTCAAAACTATTGCACAACTGCTTGATCAATTTGGTCGAATTCTAGTTTACAAACCTTTTTGAAGCATCTTCTTCCATTATTTTTTTCCATGGTTTTCCACAATACATTTGAATCAGGTAAATTATTTTTTTTTGTAAACATCAGTCTGCTGAAAACCCTTTCTAATCGGTGAATTACATTACTTTTTGGTCCAAAGACACTTCCAAAAAAAATTTTGATTAAATAATTAATGAAAACAATAGGTAAAAACAACAATTTGAAATCATTAAAAATATAGAAGACTATGTGACATGTAAAAAATTTGTTAATCACAACCCTATTTAATTTCATGTAATCTTTTTTTATTCAACTACAAGGAAGGTGAAGAAAAGCTTCCTAGCTTTAGCTGAAAGAAATTCTGATTTCTGAAGAGTAGGCAGTTAGTGAAGAAGAAAATTAGTGGTCATATAATCAAAGCTTAACATTTCTTGTGACTAAAAGATCAGAAAATATCCATAATAATACTGATGACAGAATATCATGTAGTTTTCTTGATGAATTAATTCAACACAGAAGCTTGTATATGGGAATATGGAAATGGAGAATTTTGTAGCATATGAGAAATGCCATACTTGACTGAGATTTGAACCTAGGACCCCCCAGCTGAAAGACTGAAATGCTACTACTCCACCACAAAGATCAGAAAAATAGCAAAATATAAATATGTCTGCTTGTATTTATAAAAATAAACAAAATTCCTGTATTGGATTACTGAACTGTCATTTCAAAAGAACTGAAACAATATAGTAAGTTTAACATAAGGGTTATTGAAAATAACCTTGCATTTTACAATCTCAAAATCAAGCCAGTAAATCAGTTACATTTAGTTATTAAAAAATTACTCATAAGATTTTTACTTGAAGATTACTTAATCTTTTTCAATATAATCTCCACTGATATTGATTACACTTTATCAGTCCTCTATATTATCTTGCATAAATTAATCATTGAATTGCTGTTGCAGTGTTAAATTTGTACCTTATGTTTAACATCATAATCCACTACAAAACATTTACCACCGAGTGAATTTTATCAGATTAAACAAATGAAATTTCTTGTTGCTGTGCTGGGTCTGTAAGTTAAATAATAAAGAAGTTGTACCCATAACTAGTCAATTCTCTCTTTAGTTAGTTGAGCCATGTGATGTCTTGATTACCAAGGTGGAGTAATATTCTTCTAGTCTTTGAATTAAAATCCAAAGCATCAACTTAACAGTATAATGGCCAGTGTTACTAGCTCAATGTGTTGTTATTGTTTTTTTTCAATTTACGATAAATGTATTTATTCTGTAGAATGTAAAAAATCGATTGAAAATGGGTGAATTATTTTGTTGATCTTATATAAAAATATTCAATGTGAATAAGGAAATAAAAATTAGAAATTGAAAAAACACAACTTACCTTTTTGCTGATAAACTTGAAGTGTGGTTCTATTTTCAATGAAAGATATCCAATACTGTCCAGGAATATCTAACCAATTCAGTGCATGAGGTTTTAACGTCAAAATTTTATTTTGCAATTTACCATCAAGTTTATAAATCTACAAAAAAATTAAGGTTTTTTTTTAATTATGTTTATTTTCTATTAGCAAAACTTATAAAATTCATACTTCTTATTATCAAACAAGAATGGAGATGTGGCAGGAGTGTAATTGAGCATTAGCATATTGTTAATAAAAAGAATAAATAAATATTTATTTATTTATCCAGCTTCACAGTTTGGTAAAACTAAAGGCTTTCAAAATAAATTTATTATTTAAAAAATTATACTGCCTTCATATTATCAACATTTTTAGTGGTATAGAGGCTTCTTTTTCTTTCACTGAAGACTGTGGGCCCTTTTTTATGAGATGGTAGTATAAAATATTTTATTTTACGATTTAAAAAAAATTAAGGGAAATATAGTTAAAATCTGTAAAATTTATAATTTTTGCATCGTCATACCTGTGTTAAAACGATTTCACTAATGCTTTTCTTTTATAAATGGCCTTAGGCACGTGCCGAATTAATGTCCAACAGTAATCGGCTAGCATGTTAGTATTCCATTTCCCTATGCGGCTTTCCATCACTGAAATGTCTTGGTGGAAACATTCACCGAGTTCGTCATTTATGTCTCCGAGGTTGTCCGGGATAAAATCCAGATATGAGTGGAGGAAGTGTATTTTCAAAGACATATTACATCCCATAGCTCTGTGTGAATTAAGAAGTTGATTAATAATATCGTGGTAATTGTTTATTTAAACATCTTTAAATAAAGCCCAAGCTGCACTTTGTACATTATTTAACATCGATTTTAATATATCATCTTTGACCAACTCTCTTATTTGAGGATCAACAATATTCCTTCTTTAATTTTTCCTTCACTTACATTCGGAAATTTCTGCCTGATGTACAAAAATCCGGGACTATCCTTTTTCATAGCTTTTACAAAATTTTTCATTACTCCTAGCTTTATATGGAGAGGGGATAAAAATATTTTTTTGGGTCAACTAAGGGCTCACGAATAATATTTTTCCCATTTGGAGTTAAGTTGTCTCATTTCTTCCACTCTTTGGTAACATTATGTTTATCCCAAGCTCGGCTGTCCCATTCGCAAAGAAAACACATGTACTTAGTATAGCCTTACTACATGCCTAACAAAATAGCTATAACTTTATATGTTTTTTTTGTTCATTTAATTTTTTGATAAATTTAAATCCCTAACCAAATCATTTAATTCACCTTGTGTTATAAGATGTGGCTTATTGGAAGATAATTCGAAATCAAAATCATTGTTGTCTTCTTCAATACTGCCTCATTCTTCATTGCTGCTTTTGAAACATACATTCACAGGTGGCTCAGGAACTGGAATAATTTCACTGTGAGGTATAGGCCTGATTGCAGATTGCAATGAAGGATAATTTACAGTATGTTTAGATTTTTTAGAAATTCCAGACACACTTGTTAAACAAAGGTAACAATCCTTTGTTCACATGATCCTTTGGTTCAGCTAAACCATAGGTACACCAAATGGCAAAGCCTTCCGTGCACCTTTCAGCCATCCTCTTAAATGTACAGAACAATTACTGCATACTATATGAGGAGCCCACATCTTGTCCTGATCACCAATTTTAGACTGAAAGTACAAATGATATGCTTTTTTTAATTAAAGGTGTCATGTTTTTTCTATTTGATTTTACAGTAAACTCACCACATATATAACAAAAGGCATCCACATCATTTACACAATTTCAAGGCATTATGACTGCACTATTAACAAACTTACAGCAATAAGACTAAACAAAATTAATTCATTGCATTAAGCACTGGATTTAGGAATGAACACAGCTGTGTTTTCAGCTACATGTTTTGACCTGCACAGACATGATTAATCTTGTCCATGAAGGCTCACTCTTCAGTATTAGATATGATGTCATAATATGTGATATGATTTAATTCTTTGTCTAGTATTGTTTACGAATTATGTTAACAAAGTTAAACAATAAAAAAATGAGCTAAAAAAATACAATATAGGAGCTTAAAATGCTAACTATACGTTGAAAATAATCCTTTAATTAAAATTTAAAAAATTTTCAAAAATGATGGGTGATAGAAAGATTGAGTTCATATTGGTTTTCAGCATAAAAAAACTGATTACAATCATGTATCGCACATTAGGAAACAAAAATTATCTTTATTAGTGTTATTTGTGTTCAGTTTAGCTGATAGTAAAATAAACTTATTATATTAGTAGTAACATAAGCACAGTTTCCTATGACCTGGATATAATTGACTAATGATAAGGATTATATTTAAAGATCACTTTTACAACCAAACACTAAAATAAGTGCTTTCTGTCATAGACAGTCAGAATTAGAACATTTTTTCTCTCAATACAAAATCTTAGTATACTGTAATGATGTGGATTCTGGAAGCTTTGGGACGTATGCACCATCCTGACGAATGGCGACTTTTTATCGACTCGTCAAAGCTTAGTTTTTTGAAAGCAGATTTACATTACATTGGAAATAAATACCCATCAATTTCATTAGTATACACTGTTCACATGAAGGAGTCTTATGAAAATATGAAACTTGTTCTGAGCAGGATTCAGTATGAGAAATATTTATGCATATTTGTGGAAATCTAAAAGTAATAGCAGATACACTATGTTCTGTTGCTTTTTGTGCAAGTGGGACAGCAGGGATAGGAAAATTCATTACATAACAGGGCAGTAGCCAAAGAGAGAGGTACTGACTGTAGAAGAGAATAACAAGCAACCGCTTGTTATAAATTGGTTAAGTGGACTGTATAATAAATGACACATTTTGAAAGTAACTGTCACTGATTGACATTATTATTATTATATAGATTGACAATCCATGGTAATTGTATACCACTAAACTAAACAAACTTTGTGATTAAAACCTAACAAATAAGTGGATATTACGTCCACATCATCAACTCAACTCCGAGAGCAACACACACGAACAAAGGAGTGGTAGAACTCCCCACCCCACAACACACAGACACGTACACAGATAAATATCCAACATGCCCCCCACCTTGAAGGAGCACCTTCAAAAAATAAAATTAATTTACATGAATGTCAATAATACACGAGACTACATAATAAAAAAAAGTAGAACATGCACATAATATACAAGAAAATCATAATGTAACAATAAACTTATTGTTTTGGTAATGGACATATTTTTGAAATTTGTCTTTTTAATGTTCCGGTTGAAATTTTACATGTCACCACACGCACTTTTCCATTGTTTCCAGGATGTATATTGATGACATGAGCCATTTTCCATTGGAATGGAGGGAGATTGTCCTCGCTGATGACGACCAAATTGTTTTCTTGCAGTAGTTTTTCCATTGTGATCATTGCTGAAGATTGTTCAGATACTCATTGGACCAATGAGACCAGAAGTACTGCACTCGTTGCTGAATCTGTTGCCAGTGATTAAGTCTATTTACAGGAAAGGGTTGTAAATTTGGTTCTGGAAGGCTGCTAATGATATCACCTATTAGGAAATGTGCCGGTGTTAGAGGAAGAAGATCGAAAGGGTTGTTCGGTATTGGAGTTAAGGGTCGGGAATTTACACACGTCTTGATTTGAGTTAGTAGAGTGGTAAACTCTACTATTGTCAGACTGTTAGTACCGATTACTCTTTTCATGTGAATCTTAACAAGTTTGACTGATGATTTCCAGAGTCCGCTGAAGTGTGGAGCACTGGGAGATTGAAAGTGCCATTGAATACCTGCAATGGATAAAACTTCTGCAACACTTTACACTCCATGGAAAATTGTATACCATTACACTAAAGAAACTTTGGGATTTAAATATAAGATATCGACATTATGTGCATTTCATCAACCCGACTCAATTAACACCGAGAGCAACAAACACAAACAAGAAAGTGGGCGAACTCCCCATCACACACCACACAGAAAAATATCCAACAAGAATATTGTTAGTCAGACATTAGTAAAACCAGAAAAAGTTTATCTTCCACCACTTCACACTAAGCTAGGTTTATTCAAAAATTTTGTTAAAGCAATGGATCATAGTAGTGCAAGGTTTCTGTTTCTAAACAACAAATTCCCTAATATAAGCGATGCTAAAATAAAGGAAGGTATATTTGTTGGACCACAAATAAGAAAACTAATGAGTGATCCAGTATTTGAAGAATATTTGAATGACTTGGAGGTTGCTGCATGGAAATCATTTCAAAATGTGGTAAATAACTTCCTTGGAAACCATAAGAGCATTAACTACAGAGAATTTGTGAGTGAACTCCTTCAAAACTACAAAGAACTTGGGTGTAACATATCACCCAAAATCCATTTCTTACATTCACAGTTGGATTTTTTCCCTAACAATCTCAGCGCTGTTAGTGATGAATGCTTTTACAAGGAAATATCTACAATGTTAATACAATACAAGGGAAAGTAGAACCCAAAAATGTTAGCCAACTATTACTGGAATCTAAAGAGGGATCTACCTACAGCAAATTACAGCAGAAAATCCAAAAGAAATAGATTTTAGGCGAGTACAAAATGCATGTAATGTATTGTCATTTTACATTCATCATACATTTTTTGTTTCAAAAGAGATCTCAATTACAAAAAACTGAATCCATAGAAAAAATCTATTAACATATATGAAATCCGCATAAAAAATACTGTAAGAATCAGCCATTCACTCTCATTTAACAAACAAAAAATTAAATTTTGTTGACCAGTGTTATTAGTTTATAAGATCATTCGTTATGACTTATCTTTCAAATTATAAGAGTTACAACCAGCTGCCATTTACTAACAATCATTTTTAAATAGAATACCTTGTTCTGTCAAGCAGAAGTTTATTAATGCAAATTTCACAGAAATGGGAAAATGTGTTTGACTGCCTATGCATCAAAAACACAAACAGACAAAATATCAAAAGGCAGAGTTAAAACAGGATTTTTGTTCATTCAATAAAGAGATAAAATAATTTTTTTTTATTAAGTTAATCTTATTTTACAATTTTTATTTTTAATTTTATTTAAATTATGGAAAAACTGACAAAAAAACTGTCTAGCTAAAAAAGTAATTTATAAGAAGGCCAGAAAGCCAGTTACAAAAGCCACAAACCTTTGTCTTGATATAAATTTAAAAAAGAGAGAAGATGTAAAGAAATACTACTAAATACCATCTGTGCTGAGTACTGAGTATGAAACAGACATTACAACTAACTGAAGGAGTGTAAAGGATTTAAAAATAAACATAAACTGTGAATAAAAGAGATGTTAAAATCAAGTTGAATATGACATCATAATGTGCCAATTATCCAAACGGTCTAAGACTCCTTGAAATGAATATTCTATGCATTAACTGGTATATCTCTAACAAATATCAGCGTATATGCAACACACAACAGTTTCTGCTGGACTTCTAGCTCTTTCATAGGAATTCCAGGCAATGAAAGCTCTTACGTAGTTTCTACGGAAACCTGTGCTCAGCAAACTTTTATGGATCATGTTAACCACTGGTTGGTTAAATAAGGTGATATAATGGTTAAAAGCAACTTGGAAGAATGAATGTTGAAACTGTTAAAAATAAGATGCATAACATTAAGGCTAGAGTATTGCCATAGAAGTCATCTTGCAAGTCCAATCATCTGTAGTCATTAAGTTACCTATACCTGGTGTAAGATACTGTAGTTAACTTTGAAACCAAAATTATTTTCTAGCTTTGTTCTTTGTTAGTCATTATCCTGCAGTCTTTATATATTCACATTAAACATTTGCATCAAGTTTTGCTGAAAGCTTGATGATGTCCAAGCTGAAGTGAATGTGCTTGTTGGGAGGATCTAAAAGCCAGATATAACATAAAATAGATTACCCCGGAAACTACAACAAAGTATATGTTGAGAGGTACAGGGTGCCCCTGGCCTAAGCGGTTAGAGGCAGAGGCAAGATGAAAATAAGGAAAAGATCCTTCTTCTTTTTCCTGTTTAGCCTTCAGGAATTACTGTTCAGGTGTTACTTCAGAGGATGAATGATGATGATATGTATGAGTGTAAATGAAGTGTAGTCTTGTACAGTCTCAGTTCAACCATTCCTGAGACGTGTGGTTAATTGAAACCCAACCACCAAAGAACACCAGTATCCACAATATAGTATTCAAATCCATATAAAAGCCTTTACTAGGACTTGAACACTGGAACTCTCGACTTCCAAATCAGCTGATTTAGGAAGACACATTCACCACTAGACCAACCTGGTGGGTTAAGGAAAAGATCTGGAACCAGTGAGCTGACCTAATATGCCAGATGTACTGCCGGTAGGCGGGGAGGCTCATTAGAGTCACAAGGACACTCCCCTGAGCTGAGTAATACTTGATTGTTCAGCCACCCAGGAGAGCAGGAGAACAAAAAAGCTGAAGTGGCATGAATTTCAGTAATGCATTTAATGTACTGAATAAAATAAAATCAATACTAATTTCATTTTAAAAAAATAGTAATTTATGAAATATTACCTTTATAGAATCAGTCGTTGATTGCAGCTTTGGATAATCTATCTCAGCTATAGCCAAATAGTTCCGGCTTGGATGTAAACTATATTCTGTAATCCTTGTATCGTTATCAGTGGAATTTATTAATAATTTGAAATTTTGATTGTTATTGTTAACATTAGCAATAAGTTTCTGACTAGATGTCGCTCCTGTAAATTAAGAAGTCAATACATAAACTATTTATAGGAAGAAAAATTAGTAATAAAAACAAGTGCTTCTTTGCTTAAACTGAACAAAGTAAATTAGTCATTTGATATATTCAGTCACTAGAATTTAGTTCTGAAATTTATTCATTAGATCTGGTTCATTCTTTTATTCTCCTCACACATCATACTTATTAAATTTATAAGAATTTATTTTTTTTTGTTCTATGTATTGAATTACTTTATGCTTTGAAGCCAAGTGGGAGTTAATAGAAACTTAAGAAATTAAAAAATCCTTATTAAATTTGTAGTGATATCTAGAAAAAAAAAAGTTTTCTAGAATGTTTTTAGCTTATTTAAATTAAAAAAAAAAAAAACTGATCAGCTTTGATGACCATTACGCATTTCAAGGTGTCTCAGATGGTGAGAAGGTAACCATTCATGAAAAATTTCATTGTGAATGTTATTTCAATAAAAAAATGTAACTTAAGTTTACCAGAATTGCTACTAGTACTTATTTTTTAACTTCAGATTAGAATTTTTGAAAAATATTTATATAATATTATCATAATCATGAGGATGTTTAAAAAGTAATTTTTTTTTTCAAATCTATTGTTAAGGAATGGTTTAAGCTTTCTTGGATAAGTGATATGGAAAAATATGATTCTTCCTGGGTCAAATAACACTGTGCTGGCCTCAGTGAAAGTTTTCATTCTAGAGTGCTAACACATTAAGCATTATATACCCTTATTAATCAACATTCAAGAAGAGGGCATTATGTAATTAATTTTTTAAGAGGAATCTGGGTCCTCATAAATTCATGAAATGGGTGAAATGGTTATCAGGAATAAGTTGTTATGTGGCCAATCATTTACATGACAGAAGACAACTATTGCTCATAAGTAATAACATTCACGAAGATAATTCTAGATGACTTTTTAGTTCTAGAAATAACTACCAAAGTTTCAAAAAATTATAAATTAATAAACCTGACAGAATTAAATATTAGAAAATATTACACATATTAATACACACAAAATTTCAATTTGACATTTAACCATCAGACAGTGTTTGAGGGAGATGGTCTTATAAAAACTGCAACAAATAGTAGCACTCTTGTAAAGTAACATGCAATTTTCATTATTTTAGAATTAAATTTTTATTATGCAATAATGAAATTATTTCAATAATGACCTAGAATGCAGGATTCCTGTGAAAGTGCTATCATGAAAAATTAAGGTAAGTTACATCTTACCTCAATATTCTGTTGCAGCAGGTTATTTAATAGAACTTAAATATATACATACAAATATATGTGTGTGTAAACATACCATATACATAAAATATAAACATTTACAGCAAACCAAATCAGATTTTATAATATAAATTTACAAAAACTTACTAAACATTTTCAATCCTATTTGTGACCATTCTCAGTGACTCTGATTTTAGGTTTACTCTTTAGTTTTGTTTCTATCTTTTTTTAAAAATATTTTATACAATATCTTGACACTAAAACTACAATAAAACTTTATTTCAATTGCAATGAACATTTAGAACATAGTTTAGGTTTATGAATATAGGAAATTATTATTTATTTGGTTTGGTTTGTTTTTAAAAGATGAGGTGACTTATTTTTTGCTTTACTATTTTATTGAGTCAGTAAATAAATTTTCCAGTAAGAAACATAACAGCTAACAAATACGGTAGACTAGATATGGTGGAGGTGGTTGGGGCACTGCTGGTGCTGTTATGTGTAGTAACATCTTGCCTCTCAGGTTTACAGAAAAGATTTTAAAATTTATTTTTTGTGAGTAACAATATGTTTTTAGTCACACACGTACCGGTTGTAGCACAATCACGTCACAGGATGGGGTGCTTCGAGACAGTCTGTCTGCCTAGGTGCAGAGTCCCTGGTCGGGTGGAAGCGTAGATTTTACCCCCACTACTCCCCCCAGCATGTGACGTCATATGACTTGGATGGTAGCCGGTTCTAGCAATGACGTCACTGGTTGGGTGTGTCTCGAGCTTGTGACATCACAGGCGGGTTGCATCGAGACGGTCTATCTGCCTAGACAGTAGCGATAACGTGCGGAAATGGAAAAAAATCAGACTAGATATATGTCAACCTGCAATATTTAGTACTGTTGAAAATGCATTCGATCTCAATCTGGTAACATACTACTACAATAACAAACAAGGTGTAGTAAAGGACATATACATAATCATGCAAAGTTTAAAACAAAATATTGTAGAGCTCCTGACCCAACTGCTTCATCATGAAAAATCATTCAAATTCAATATATTTTTGGAATGCACACAAGAACGAATTCGGTTAATAACAGAAGTAGATAGAATATGTTCCTCATGGACTAACCTTGACCTTTGACCCCCCAAAATTAATAACCACAATTTCATTTACCAAAGATCATTGACCCTAAAATGTAAACAAAGCGGGCATTACACTGAAAATTGTAAAAGGTTGAAACGTACCGCAGTAGTATAGAAACCTTACATACAAGGCCAGGGAATACATTAAAAAGTGGCCTAAAATCGGCCCTGTATGTAAGGTTTTTTTCACGAGAGCGACCCTAGTTAAATTCTCACCATGAAAGCGTCTATTTACTAGAAAAAGCACAGAAAAACACGACTCTGTTTTCTTCAAATAAATCAATAAATTAAAGAAGATTGGCCCCGTATGTAAGTAAATAACTGTATACATTAAAGAAGATTGTGCAATACTCATTAATTACAAAAGAATAAAAATAACTGGAGAATCCCCACTCTTTTACATGTCTATATATATAGAGTGAATGTTAACATCAATAACACATCATTATTAAAATTATTTACATTATAATACGAATGCAAGAAACCATAAACTTTGAACGAATTGATAATGGTAGTAAATTAGTATTTTGTTATAAAAATCTGTCTGACAAGTATGATTTAATTATATTTTTAGATAATATAAAAGATGATATTAAACAGTTATATAAATAATACACTTCTACTTCATTTACTACGCAATTAATTTGTGAATATAATAAAGATTTATTTATTTCGTATGGAAAAAATCTTTATAAATCAAACAAATTGGAAGAAATAAAATTTTCCATGGAAAATAAATTGTCTATTGATAGCACTTTTGATGATTTAATTGAATATTATTCTGAATTGAAACAAACTAAATAAAAAAATATCTCTCTGAACTGATGTTGCATATTCAAATACCAGATACAAAAAAAACAAGGGAATGGGTGGTTCTTTAATAAAACACTCGTGGAATGTTAGTGAAAAAAATTTTGTAAATATTTATGAATTTTTAATGATTATGAAAGATATGTAATTGTACAACTTCATCAGTGATTCCATGGTAGAGTTAGACTATGTAATATCTATCTATATGGAGGGTTAACCTAAATTATAGTTTACACACTGCATATAATTTAGGATTGTGTTTTATTTGATTGTATATATGTTCATATGCACCCTGCCTCGAGCTACAGCTGCAGGCAACAACTGCTCTGACATCACATGCTCTCTGCATCTAGACAGATAGACAGTCTTGAGGCAACCTGCCTGTGACATCACCCACTCGAGATACACTCAGCCTGTGATGTCACTGTGCTAGAACTGGCTACCCATAAAAAAAATATCATTTTTTGTGCATTAGAATGCAGTATGGAAATTTGTTAGTTTTGTAGAATTCCAAGCCTGGCTGAAATATTCAATGCCAGGATCTTCTGGCTGAAACGCTGAGGGATAATTCTCTGCCATGAAGGTCAGTAGCATAGTTCTATTATACATTACAAACTCAAGGCCTCCGCCTTGACGTCATATGGTGAGTGTGTCTGTGACATCACTGTGCTAGAACCGGCTACTGCATCTCAAGGTACCCCAGCCTGGTTGTGCTACAAGCAGTTAAATATACCTACTATCTTTTGTTAACCAGAATTTATACAAATCCACATCCAAATAGCAGAGTGGATCTAGCATGCTGCAGATGCCAAGTTGCTAATTAAAAATTATATAAGAAAATTAAAAATGTTTACATTTTAATGTTATTGTACACATTAAAATGTAAACATTTTGTAAGTTTAAATTAATTTTATGTTACTTTAAAATGAAGGATGAAATAAAAAATAAATTTCATAATAGTTTAATAATAATAATAATCATTTTTTGTTTTATAAATTAATTTTATGAGAAAGCTAAAAAGTGGTGATATTTTATTTTCCTACACTATGATTTTATGTATGAATTATGATTACTGTTTAAATTTAATATTTACCTAAATTATCTTCCCTACATAAACCTGCTTTATAGTTTATGTTATTTCCAGATGTCGACCACTTACAGATGCAATTACCATTCACAGAATAAAAAGTTCCATTATAATATTCATTATCATTGTCATCAAGGAGTTCACCCAAATTAGTTAACTTTTGAACAAACTGTAACTAAAAAAAAAAAAATAGTATTCTAAAATAAAATTAAATACAATAATAAACTAACAATGTATTATGAGTATCTTAAAGTACAACCTATCACTTAAGTTTTAATAATAATTTGTCTTTTTAGGGAAAAGAAGCTTTCCCTATATATATATATATATATATATACACATATATATAGTGGGATTAACAAATTTGACTGAAACTTGATGATACACTTGTCGAATGAATTTACCAAAAATGTCTTTCTATCTACTGCCAATTTCTAGTCTTGGCACACATCTATTATATCCTACTTCCTTAATTATCTTCTGTTTTTGTATGCTTAATTCATCTATAATCTTGAAGCTTGTGCATTAAAATACAGTATGGAAATTTTTTAGTTTCGTAGAATTCCAAGCCTGACTGAAATTCAATGCCAGGATCTTCTGGCTGAAACGCTGAGGGATAATTCTCTGCCATGAAGGTCAGTAGCATAGTTCTATTATACATATTCTAATATTTAATTTCCTTCTATGAATCAAATTTATAATACTGCTGAATGGCTTAATTTACAGCCCACAAGCTTTGTTTTTATTTTTGTAAGATACTTCTATCATCTCTAATTTGCCTTAGAAACTTTTAAAATAAATCTACGATTACAAATAAGTATTTTTAAAAATATGTCTTTCCATTTTCTAAGTCTACATTTTATTCTAACATATATATTTTTCAGTCACATTTCACTGCTTTTATTTTATTCTTATCTTTAATTTCAAATTAAATACCTTTCCTATCAATGAATTTATGCTATTTATATGTATCTTTCTAACTCATTTTTAGTTTTAGCTAACAGAATAATATCATCAATGAATTTTAAAAACCTTTATTTTTTTTTTCTTAGATGGTCTTTTCAAAGTAATTAAAAATTGTAAGCTTATCTACTATGGTATATTAAAGTACGAAAACAATATTGAAGCTGATCAAGTAACTGTTCAGAAAAGAACTTCCATATATTATCTAAAATATTGTTTACCTGAAATCAGATCCATTCTTCATTCTAGTTAACAAAGATGGCAAAATAAATAGTTAACTCCCAACTTCATATCCTAACAATACAAGAATAAAATGTGATAATCTAAATTTTCTCATGTTTAACAATGAGAAAATTAGTATTAGTAACTAATTAGTATTAGTTAATACTAATAATATATACAAACAAAATAATACCTGTGTATCACCTTCTGAATATTTCCATAAAATATTATCAGTATCACTACCACAGTTATATAAATTAACATTAGATGCAGATTTTGTAATTAAAAGTGTTTCATTTTGGTGGTTTATGGCTTTTATTTTTCTCACTCCATTAATTCTATTTTGTTCAAACAGTAACTCAAATAAGCCGTTTTCTTTTTTCCATTTATACATTAATAATGTGCAGGTTTTACTAATACTAATAACCAAACAATCTTCTTCTTGAACCTGTAATAAATAATATTAAAGAAAAAAAAACAAAAGATTATCATAATTAATTTATAATCTATTTCTTAACGAAGACTAATAATATAAGAGATTATTCCATAAAAAAATTCAAAAGGTTTCTAGAAAGTGAAGAGATAAATGAGCAGTTTAACTCCATAATATGTATAAATTAAGTTTAACTTTTGTACAAGGAGCATGGAGAGTAGTTTTTATATTATTTTTATACAATGTAATGTTAAAAATAAATTAAAAAATGTTAAATAAGTTTAATTTTTAAAATAAGTTAAAAATAAATTTGACAATTTTTTCACCACAATGAAATTATTGTAAAAGTTAGATATGTTTTGTTGTTTAACATAAACAAATTAGCTGAAGAATATGAAAAATGTAATAAAGGCTGGAAATACTATAAAACTTCCAGGCTGATAATACATCCATGCATACATATCGCTCTTGTTCTGTCAGTTTCTGGTGAACATGGAATAATTTATCATCCCTCAGTCATGACTGAAATAATTCCGTTATTGCATAATAAAAATGTATAAATTTTTTTTCTTATTTATGCAATAACAGAATTATTTCAATCATGACTGAGGATGCGGTATCCCTTGAAAGTACTACAATGAAAAATTAAGGCAAGATATGTCTTATCTCAATATTCTGCACTAGGTGATCTATTTAATAGAATTTAAATAAAATTTAACAGTACAGTGAAATAATATGAATCTTTAAAAGATTAATTTCAGTAAAATAACTTAAAATAAATGTGTGTGAGACTATTCTAGCTTACTTTTAAAAACCAATTTAATAAAAACATAAATATGTATAAATAACATAAATATGTATAGTTAACTGTTCTCAAATTAGACAATGATAGTGATGCCTAGGTGCTAAAGAAAAGCAATCATAAACTTATAAAACAAGTGAAAATGTAATTATTAAACCCATTAAGGATTATTCTAGAACGAACAGAATAAATTATAAGCAACTTGATGGCTCTTTAAATTTAAGACATTAACAATAAAAGTGAATGGCAATGGAAAAGGTAATATAACCATTTAATGAGGATGCCTAATATGGCATACCTAAAAAAAAAGTTTGACTGCAAACTTTTGAAAAAAAAAATCTGACTGCAAGTAAAAAGGCTGGACAACTCATGAAAAGTTGGATGTAAAACTGCATATGATATGAGGAATTACTAAAACAGGCACTTTGCCTGAAATGTGGAATGTAGAAGATGTATGTAGGCATGCTTTATTGTCTAAATGGTTTCTAAGGTGGAAGAATATTTATTTAAAATGTTTGAGGTTTTACCAATCAAACCTAAATAAGAAATGTATATTAATTATTGATTCGATACCATCCATGTAAGAGGTATTAATTTCCACACAGGTAAGGTATGACACAGTTGTGTCATACAGTAGCAACTATATTTACTGCTTCAATTCTGAAGAAAAGCGATTAGTTTTGAGAGACTCTCAGATAATATGCCTTACCAAGGATATTGTATTAGTATACTTTGAATAATGATTCTGATATTTTAAAGCCATTAAACAGCACAATATAACATATACATAGTTGCAAAGAAATTAATGAAGAGATAACTATCTGAAACTGCACCGAAACTTATCACAAAATATAGCTATAGCCTTTTTTTTGACTACAGAATTATTATGACTTTATAATATCTACGTAATATAATCATCACTTCTTCCCTATTTGCTTCCTTTTAGGAATTACCGATGTCTTCAATAAATATCTTACCAAATATCACAAAGCTATAAAAGCAGTATAATGAGAAGCTGTTATTCATTTCATTACTAATTTATAAAAGTGTATGCTAGTTTCTATGTTTTTAATTATGTTTTGTAAACATTAACAATAAATAATTCTTGCATAAAATGAATTTTGATTTTGAGATGTATTTTATTTTTAAGATCATATCTTACTAAAATTTGATGTTAAGTAAATTACAGATTTGCAGATGTTAAAATATTATTAACATATATGATATAAATTAACATATCTGTTAAAATCATATATCACTTATTAATTTTGTATTAACAATTTTGTTTTTTTTTTTTTTTTTATTAAAAATTTTGTATTATTGTTATTTTTGTATTAGGTATATGGTAAAATCTGAATTCTATTTTGCTATTTGTAAGTGACTTATTTTGTATATTATAAATTATTTTAAGAGTAAATAAATTGTATTAAGAATTTTTAGTGTGCTATCTCTCAATATCCTTGTCGAACTACAAACACATGACAATATACTTGCATTAACCTGAAACAATTATTTCATCTACATGATTCATCATTATTATTATTAGTATTATAAAACAGCATAAACATTCATAGAATTTAAAATTACATTAAAACATGGAGGATTTAAATCATCAAAATTCTGGTACTGGCATGTATACTATATATTTACAGTAATGTTTAATAACATGTAGTTAATAATAATTAAAAAAAGGCGTTACGTTTCTCTTTATGAGACTTATGAAAAACTGAAAGTATATCCTTTTTAATGTTAACTATACTTAAGTTACAAAAAAATCACAATCTTTCATGAAAGAAATTGTCAAATCATTTTTGTTCAATTCCTGATCCCAGGTAGGAAGGTTGTAATTGAGAAAATTTAAAGGAACAAATAAAAATTGATACGATACAGCAGAATTTCAATTTTTAAACAACGGTGCAACTTGCAACTAAACTTGCAACTATATAAAACTTGAAAATGAAACTTGTGCTAATGAGAATTCCTGTGAAGATGACAAAATGCAACTATTATCAACACTGGCCTTAAGCTGAAGTTTACGTTGTGCTCAACCTTCATTAGCATTAACCTTAATTAAGAAATGTATTCATTACTTTATCACAATTAATTTTAATGTTTTACTTTTACATTACTGTAATAGTTTAAGCAAAACGTATGAAAAAATTCAACATTTTGTACTTAGGTTGCAAACAATTTTGAATTTTAATTCTCTACTGCAATTAATATTAAGTTAAATAAGAATTAAAATATTACTCGAAAAGAAAACACAAAATACATGAAATGTATTTTGTGACAGACAGAATTTAACAATGTATTAAATGAAATGTGTTAAACAATGATGGTACACCAATATATAATACCAAAGGTAAAGTCGATAGATGGGTGGAATATATTGAAGAGTTATACGGAGGAAATGAATTAGAAAATGGTTTTATAGAGGAAGAAGAGGTAGTTGAGGAGGATGAAATGGGTGAAACAATACTGAGATCTGAATTTAAGAGAGCATTAAAAGATTTGAATGGCAGAAAGGCTCCTGGAATAGATGGAATACCTGTTGAATTACTGAGCAGTGCAGGTGAGGAAGCGATTGATAGATTATGCAAACTGGTGTGTAATATTTATGAAAAAGGGGAAGTTCTTGTCAGACCCCCAAAATTTGGGACCGTTATAGTCACGATACCAAAGAAAGCAGGAGCAGATAAATGTGAAGAATACAGAACAACTAGCTTAACTAGCCATGCATAAAAAAATCTTAACTAGAATTCTATACAGAAGAATTGAGAGGAGAGTGGAAGAAATGTTAGGAGAAGACCAATTTGGTTTCAGAAAATGTATAGGGACAAGGGAAGCAGTTTTAGGCCTCAAATTAATAGTAGAAGGAAGATTAAAGAAAAACAAACCAATATACTTGGCATTTATAGACCTAGAAAAGGCATTTGATAATGTAGACTGGAATAAAATGTTCAACATTTAAAAAAAATTAGAGTTCAAATACAGAGATAGAAGAACGATTCACAGGAACCAAACAGCAACAGTAACAATTGAAGAACATAAGAAAGAAGCCGTAATAAGAAAGGGAGTCTGACAAGGATGTTCCCTATCCCCGTTACTTTTTAATCATTACATAGAACTAGCAGTTAATGATGTTAAAGAACAATTTAGATTCTGAGTAACAGTACAAGGTGAAAAGATAAAGATGCTACGATTTGCTGATGATATAGTAATTCTAGATGAGAGTAAAAATGATTTAGAATGAACAATGAACGGCATGGAAGAAGTCCTATGCAAGAACTACCCCATGAAAATAAACAAGAACAAAACGAATAGTAATGCAATGTAGTAGAAATAACCAAGATGGACCACTGAATGTGAAAATAGGAGGAGAAAAGATTATGGAGGTAGAAGAATTTTAAAAATTACTAAAGATTAGTAAAGATGGATGAAGCAGGAGTGATATAAAATGCCGAATAGCACAGGCAAAACGAGCCTTCAGTCAGATATATAATTTGCTTACAGCAAAAATTAATTTAAATGTCAGGAAAAGTTTTTAAAAGTATATGGAAGTGAAAGTTGGACAATCTGAGTATCTGAGAAGAAAAGATTAGAAGCTTTTGAAACATGGTGCTACAGGAGAATGTTAAAAATCAGATATCTGGATAAAGTGACAAATGAAGAGGTGTTGCGGCAAATCGATGAAGAAAGAAGCATTTGGAAAAATATAGTTAAAAGAGGAGACAGACTTATAGGACACATATTAAGGCATCCTGGAATAGTCGCTTTAATATTGGAAGGGGAGATAGAAGGAAACAATAGTGCAGCCAGGCAACGTTTCGAATATATAAAAAAAAAAAATTGTTAGGGATGTAGGATGTAGGGGGTATACTGAAATGAAATGACTAGCACTAGATAAGGAATATTGGAGAGCTGCATCAAACCAGTCAATTGACTGAAGACAAAAAAAAATTTCTCAATTTTATCACTCTAACACAGGCTTAATCGGTTAGAATCCTTTTTCATTCACTATAAGTGTCCCAGTGTACAAATTGCATTTCCAGGTTGCTAATAGGTTAAAGAGTAGTAGTAGTATAAAAACAATTAAAAGCACTCACCATAATCGTAGTTGTAATTTCATTTGTTCAGCCTTCCACCTCTCAAATTCATTATCCAATTGAAATACATTTAATTTATTAAAATCTCCTTCTCCATTTATTGATGAAAATGAAATATTCCCATCAACAATCCAACTACCTGATATGATTCGATTGTTATCGATAAGAACAGCTCTGTTTTCCCAGTCTTTTACATCAATTCCAGATAAAATATTTGAATCTATTTCCAAATCACTGTTTGAATAAACACAGTCGAACTCTAATGGACCTGTATTATTAAAATTATAAATAATTATATCTTTCATTATGCTCAATTTTACATTAAAAAACTGATAGTTATTAATTATTTTTTCAGATTATGGGATCACTTTACACACACATAAAAGTAACCTATATGCTACTTGACTGCATGCTGAAAGGGTTTCTAACCAGCTAAAGATGATTCTAAGGATAGCAGCAAAATAACTCTACTGAAGAAGTTGTCTGGTTATTAGCTCCACATTTTTTCCAAGTGAAAAATTTTCATGTATATTGAAAGCGAATTCTAAATTTATATCTTACCAGTATTTTTCAGTCAACTCGGTCAAGAATTTAAGAGAATAACTGAAAAAACTTAGTATATTATAATTTATTAATAGGCACATATTAAAATAGTACAGTTCAATCCAGTTCTATTACAATTTAAGAAATTTACCTGAAAATGTGTTGTTTCCACCTAATATAGCTACATCCTGTATCAGGATGTCATTAACAGTATCATTTGTAATAAGGTCTCCTTTGATAGAAACATTTCTATTAACAAAAAAATTGCCACCAATAACTTGATCACCTTCAGTCTGTAAATAGAAAATAAAATTAATACTTACAATTCAGAAAGTCCACAGACATACAAGCACAAATAAAAAAAAATATGCAGTGCACTATTTGGATGGGAAGTCCCTTTACACTGTAATAAATTCAGCTTAATCAGGCTCTATTGCTGCCCATTCTCACCGCTCATACTGCTCACTGTTGCTGGAAAAGACAGGGAGGATAAGCTGTAGTGGAGATCGTCCAGTGTGTTCATTCATGGTGGGATGACCATAGTCATAGAAGTGTGAAATGATGGCTGTTAAGAGTGTGTTCACTGTCAAAAAGCATTTGTTAGCTTGTGTGTAGGTTTACAAACATCCACACACTGGTAAAACAATGCAGAACATTGTGAATGACTTCTTTGTGCGTTTTGGGAAATCGTCACCATCATGGCAAACATTACTGACGTGGGAGAAGAAAGTTTTTGAAATGGGAAGTGTTCTTGATGCGAAACTCTGGACAAGGCTGAGCACTCGAGCTGAGATGTGTGCTGCTATTTGGAGGGATCAATTTAATGATCACCAATGAAATCAATGCACAAATGTTCTGCAGAGTTAAGTATTCCAAGCTAGCCCACATTTAACTTTCAAGTCGTTTGACTTGAAAGTTAAATGTTTTTGTCCAGCCACAGTTAATGAGTTAAGTGACAATGACCTTGATTGATGATTTTATGCATGTCAGATTACTCGAACGCTTTCTGAGAGCAAGTGACAATAAGAATGTCATGTTCTCAGATGAGTGTGCAATTTATCGAAGCTCTCATAACTGAAATATTTTTCTGAGCGAAAGACAATCCACACCATGAAGAAATGAAGTGAAATGGAGTGAAGAAATCGAACACCATCTGCCTCATGTTATGACCTGAACTGGGATGAGAGCTGAACATCTCCTTGCTCCTTATTTTTTTGATGGCACAGTTAATCAATCCATAATCGATGAGTGGTTGCTTCCAAAATTAACGGCAAAAGGGATCACTGACATCACTGCATTTGAGCAAGAAGATGCTCCAGCGCATTTTACTTTGAATGTCCGCATACACCTCAATGAAATTTTTCCAAATCTCTTGATCAGGTGTGGATCAGAAGTACCAGCACCATTGCCTTGGCCAGCAGAAAGTCCTGACCTCACCATATCTGACAATCCACTATGGGATTTTCCAAGAACGCAGATATGTCAACAATGAACAGCTCCAAGATGCTGTTCAATCAGCATTTGAAATGATCATTCCTGATACACTGTTGCAGATGATGAACAACTGGACGTGCAGGGCACACAGTTGTGATTTGCTTTGAACAAGGTAGAACTCATAAAGATGTTTTATATCCATAGAAGGTAAGCTGCACCTATCCTAATAATTTCATAACTAGCATAAAGGAACTTCCCGCCCACCCCTCATATATACAGTAAGAGACAAAGTGTTTATATATTTTTTTTTAATGTAGTAATAAACCTGTCTAAATTTAGTCAATTGTATTATATTATAACATTATTGGAATAATATTTATTAATAATCATTAATATTAATGTAATATTATAATATAATATATAAATTGTAATTATATTACAATATAATTATTATTATTAATATAATATTAACTACATTAATATTACTACGAAATATATATTTTTTGATGACTTTTGTAGGTCATTTATAATTCTGCCTGAATTCTTCAGTGCAGTATATACCTACGTATATTTCTGGATGCTCTGATTGATTTGTTAATTTTATTTCAGCGAGGGTCCTTTAAAACATTTCTTTATTTCCCTTCTACGTTACTCAAAGATTAACTCTTTGTATACGCTTTATAACATAGAAATTTCTTCTTTTTTATTTCTACTAGATTAAATGTGTTTCAGTTCATCTGAAAGTTCTCTCTTAGAGATCATTGATGACTATGCAAAGGACATAATACCAAAGTAATAATTTGCTTTAGTAAATAATTACCAATTCTGAAAAAAAAATCAAACTTTTAGAACTTCAGTTTTGTAATGAAAGACACATCTTTGCATGATACTGTTCTTTAGTTAAAAGGAGCCAAATAAGTTTAATTTCCAGCAAAGTAAAGATAAATAGGTCAATGTATAAAGTCTGTTCAAAAAGTAACAGCACTTTTTCTAAAAAAAAAAAACTTGTTGAATATTAACAGAATTTTACAAAATAATCTTGTTTCTGTTGTACACACTTTTCCTAGCATCCACTCCATTTCTAGAAGCAACACTGGAATCCACTTTTCAAAATAATTTTCAGGGTGTTCAGTGAATTTTCTTTTATGGAATTAATTTAGAAATAAACAAATGGTCTGCAGGGGGTAGTAGTTGACTACGTTGGCTAACCATGGTAGGAAGGGAGAAAACTGAGTAAATGTTTTGTGTAGAACTACAAATATGCAGCAATGCATGGGCTGATGATTTTCATGATAAAAGAACCACATAACCTATGATCAAGGACATATTTTCATGGAGACATCTGTTGACTTCCACAAATGATAAGCATCATTTGTGGTAGTCTCTACCCCTGTAACACCACTCAAAGCAGTATGTAGCGGCTCAGAGAATCCTCCCTATAAACCTCTTGAATCATTTTGTGTATTTTGGTAAAATTTTTTCAATCCTGACACAAAACTTCACTGTAATTCTTTGTTCATGTCAGTCATCACTAAATCCCCCAGCACCAAACACCTGTCTCTCTCTTTTTGTTTAGCCTCTGCTACCACCATAAAGTTTACTTCAGAGGATAAGTGAGGATGATAAGTTTGAATGTAAATGAAGTATAGTCTTGTACAGTTTCAGGACGACCATTCCTGAGATGTTGATTAAATGAAATCCAACCACCAAAGAACACCGGATCCATGATCTAGTATTCAAATCCATATAAAAGCAACTGCCTTTACTAGGATTTGAACCTTAGAACTCTCGACTTCGAAATCAGCTGATTTGTGATGACAAGTTTAGCACTAAACCAACCTGGTGGGTTTAGGACCAAACACCTAACTTACTTTCTCCTGTTTAGCCTCCGGGAATCACCATTCAGGTGTTACTTCAGAGGATGAATGAGGGTGTTATGTATGAGTGTAAATGAAATGTAGTATTGTACAGTCTCAGTTCGACTATTCCTAAGATGTATGGTTAATTGAAACCCAACCACCAAAGAACACCCGTATCCACGATCTAGTATTTAAATCCGTGTAAAATTAACTGACTTTACTACGACTTGAATGCTGAAACTCTCGATTTCCAAATCAGCTGATTTGGGAAGACGCGTTCACCACTAGACCAACCCGGTGGGTAGGACCAAACACCTTTCTTTCTTTTTCCTGTTTAGCCTCCGGTAACTACCGTTCAGATAATACTTCAGAGGATGAATGAGGATGATATGTATGAGTGTAAATGAAGTGTAGTCTTGTACATTCTCAGTTCGACCATTCCTGAGATGTGTGGTTAATTGAAACCCAACCACCAAAGAACACCGGTATCCGCGATCTAGTAAGTAGGACCAAACACCTACTTTGCATGAACTGTACACATAAACATCAATGATACATGCAAATAAGGGGGATTGTTCATTAGTTCCTATGCAATGCAACAGTGATACCGACTGTACATTTCAAAATATTTTTATAATCACCTGACAGAGAAAACATTAGGTTATTTTTTAACAGACCTTCTACTTCTTTTTACATTTTTGCACAATTAAGAAACACTGTCAACAAAAAAAAATCATATATATTAAATGATATTTACTGAATGTCTGTTTATCCTTTAATAATCTTAACAGACAGCCATTTTTTACAGACATTTATTTGAAAAATTTATGATTTATAAAATTTCTGTTGCAATTGAATTTTATTTTTAACAGTATAGTTTTTTTTTAAATATATTTTTACAAGTTAAATAATGTTCTCTGTCTTGTTCAGACCTTCCAGATTTGTACATGATATAAAGTATCTCCAAACTGTTTTTCAAAATTGGAAGTTCAATACTGTAATTATTATCCAAACCTTTCTCTTTGTCTGAGTTGAATTGAAGAAACTGATTTGACAACCAATCATAAGTCTAAAAGGGATATTTGATGACATTGGGCAAGATACTGTTAATGGATTTTAAGACTGCTGGAGGTATCTCAACGTACAAATTAAAAGATCTGATGAAGAAGGTATATCAATATTAAACTCCCGTCTATTAAGAACACTTAAAATACTATCAGTAAAGCAATTCAAGCATGATGGATTGTAACTGGCATAAAAATATACAAACATTAAAAAAACATTAAGGAAGATAATTAATAGGTGGTAAATCATTCCTGATATCTATCTATATTTATACCTCCACATACAATTTTCTCAAAGAAAGATAATTGAATTAATCAATTATAGTAAATGTATTTTCCAGAATATCAAATATATGAAGATTTCTATTTGGAGGGTGATAAACAGATACCGTAATATGTAATTCATGAAAATCAACTGCAGCTGCCTCACAATATCTTAAATGAGAAACACTGAATGTCGTTTTTTGAATAGTACATGTAGTTTAGCACTACCCTATGAATGGAATGCCTTTTCTTTCTTTTTCCTGTTTAGCCTCCGGTAACTACCGTTTAGATAATTCTTCAGAGGATGAATGAGGATGATATGTATGAGTGTAAATGAAGTGTAGTCTTGTACATTCTCAGTTCGACCGTTCCTGAGATGTGTGGTTAATTGAAACCCAACCACCAAAGAACACCGGTATCCACGATCTAGTATTCAAATCCATGTAAAAATATCTGGCTTTACTAGGACTTGAACGCTGTAACTCTCGACTTCCAAATCAGCTGATTTGGGAAGACGCGTTAACCACTAGACCAACCCGGTAGGTTGTGAATGGAATGCCTGCCCCTCCAATAAACTACACAACAAAGTTATTATTTTTACATACAAATAATTTATTATGAAATTCTTGATTTAAATATACACCATTAACCTGATTTCCAACATCAACGTCACTCAGCACTGTAATATTATTGAATGTCCTTGTTTCTAATATTGTTTGTTCTTTATTAAGGGCAAACACATGGTTTAGATCAATATTATCAATAAGTGATGTAGTAATGTTACCATTTACAATGGCATTCTGAAATGTCATGGATCCTAGAAAAAAAAAACCGATAAATTAAAAAGCTATAAAAATAACTTAACTATTCAGTTATAACATAATAGATATATAAACATATAAAAATCATATATTAAATGAATAAACACAATTTGCCTGGCCTTTGATGTTAAGTTTTCATGTTTGCAATCAGAAAGAACATGATATAATATTACATTTTCAGTATTTCTACTATTTTACTTTTGCTTCTATCGTAATTAACAAACAATTGTTATTCTTTTTAGTTTATTCATGTCTTTAAGAGTTGTGCTACTAGTTTCAAAGGCAACTAGTTTGTTGTTTGATTGACCACGGATACTTATAATTTGGTAGACTAGTGGCATTGGGCTTTTTTACATCTTTTATTTTTACCAGTCCATTGTTTTTTGTTAATTCCAACTTTTTACTCATTAATTTTTACATTTATTATTTATTATTACTATTAGTTATAATTTTTCATGTTTTTATTTTTTTAAATAAAATAAAATCACTGAAAGTCAAATTTTAAAAATTTATACTTTTTTAAAAATAAACAGTAATCTAGAAAATAGCCTGTTTTTATACTTAAACAAATAATGTTTAGAAATAGTGTAAATAACATGTTTTTTTTTAATGATAAATTCACTTAGTAAGGAATAATACATTCTTTTAACACATTTTAGCTATAATCTTCTTACTAAAAAAAAATCTCATCAAATAACTAACTGACAATACCAATATGGGGAACAGTAGCACTTATTGACAATGGTTACAAAAGTGAGATAAATCATCATGATGAGAGCTAAAGAAATCTATCTTAAATTTAGTTCAGTCTTTCATTAAAAATTAGAAGTACTTTTTGATAAGTATATTAAATCTCTCTATAGTAACAGGGAGTGGATTCATCTTCACTCTTTAGCACCACTAAGTGGTAAAATATTAAATTACAGTTTGTCCATTTCAAACTGGTAGATGATTTCATACAAATACATCATACTCCAATCCTCTCACCTATGTACAACAGTACAATAGTTAAAAAAACTGCATTGTATTAGTAATAATAAATGATTCATCGCTACTGTGCATTTATGTTTTATCAGCATATTATAATTTCCAGTCTTTTAATACTAAAGGAATTTTATTTAGACTTATTTTTTATTTACATACAGAAATAATATAAGGAGGCCCATAACCCCCTTAGATCCATCTGTGGTACTAATCTGATTTTATTACTTTGCCAATTATTATAATGACATTTATTTGTTTTATCTATAAATAATATAATATTTTTTTAAAAATGTATTATTTAAAAAAAATAAATTAATTATTTTTACTTTGACTTGTATTGAGGCTGGGCCCCTCTGAATTACAGGTCCTAGACATTTGTCTATTAGTAAATCCAGCCCTGACCATGTGGACACACACTAAGCATTGATTTTGTTATGTTTATAAGTGCTTTTATTAATACTTGTTTTTATTAACTTTTTTACAACAGCTGACCTTTTTTATTTATTTATCGTTTGGTTAACAACAGATATAAAAATATTATACTTGATGCTAATGTCAATATAGTTTTATTATAAAACCCAAAAATTTTAAGAACATTCTGCAAGTGCTAATATTATGTCTAAAAGAAAAGTTAAGAGAATAAAGGAGCCAAGTTTGAAATCACTAGTATCATATCGTTAACAGAAAAACACTACAAGGAAAGTGACTGACACAGACAGTTGATAACAATTCCCTTCATTGCATAGTAATTCATGTTCTTTCACCTGAAGGTTGCTTACATTCTTTGTGAAAGTTTTCTATCAAGTTAAACCCGTTGAATATTTGTTGGTGACAAAAGTAGTTTAACTATTCTGTTAGGACAAACTGATTCTAGGTGGAAAAGAATTCAAAATATCAGACCGATTCTTCAAATATCTGATATGCAATATAAAAGAAATTGCTCAATATTGTGTTGAAGAAAGATGCCTTGAACTTACTGATGAGACCTAAATTTTAAATTCCCAGTGCCAACAAAAATCATGTAAACAAAAAGGGGTGTCAATTTCAATCTTGAAAGGTGACAGAATAATAATTATCCATGCTGAAGAGGATAATGGCTTTCTTTTCTAACTAAATATGAATGGAGACGGAAATCATCTTCAAAAAAGGCTTTCCCTAATTCGCCCAAAAACAGAGTAGCAATAGTAGACACTGCAACATACCATAACACATAAGAAGATAAGATACCAAATTTGCATTAAACAAAATTTGTATGATAAACTGGCTAAAGAAAACAAAAAAGGAAAAGAAATAAAATTAGATGAACACCTCAAAAAAGGGCATGCTGGCTGGGTTATGATTACCACCTATCACCCTGACTTGAATTCTAAGGAATTAATATGGACACAAGTCAAAAAGTGGGTTCCATGTCAAAATATTTCAGACAGTAAATCAAATACAACTTCTTCAAGAAATTTATTAATATCATAATTATTAAAACTATTATTGATGATTATATTACCTAATACTGTAACCTGAAACACAAAATACAGTTTTTTTTTTTTTTTTCATTTTCATTAAAGCATAAATTTTTTTAAGGATCTACATAATATATTACTAACTTGAACATGAGAAATACAAATAACTTAATTTGAAATGTTATGTTTATAATATGTCGTTTTTAAAAGTACAACAGCCAGAAAATAGGATGTGTAAGATTCAAATCTGTAGCAAGTTTAATAAGTCCTGGCTGGATCAGTTGTATTAGTAAATTTCAGTAGCAATCCCACACTGGGCCAGCTCCTGCTGCTGAGTCAGCCAGCCAGGGCAATTGAAGCCCAGCGAGCTGGAGTGAGAAGAAAGCGTCTACGTCCAGCGGCTACCTTGGCAGGCCGGCCAGCCCTGCTGCTCCAACAGGGTTGTTGGCATCCACCGGGGAGGTCCCATGTTGAGGCAGCCATGGAACTTCTTCTTGGTCTTCTCCAGGTGGTGGTTGACGATGAATTAAAAATTCACTCTTGTGCACACTCTTTTATTGGAACCTGAGAGTGGTGGGGCTGCAGCACCGTTATTCTGGGAGAACTGCGTGATCATCTGCAGGGGGGAGTGGCACTTATACCAGCACGTACATGTGCTGACATCCGAGCTGCTACTGTTTCTGTCCACCGATATTAAGTTAAGCATATATGTGATAACATAATACTTCCACATAAATAAAGGCAAGCTAAGAAATTTTTGTCTGGAATAAACAAGGATACTGCCAATTACCAGCTATGAAAATGGAAGACTAAATGGTCAAGAAATATTTATGGCTAATCTAACAGTGTGGCTTGAAGTTCCATCCAGATGATACTGTTAACTGCTGAAATTTTGTCAAACTGTACATTTAAGTGTACAATAAATTTATCTTCATTAATTATACATATGTTGGTTTGCTTGGCATTTCTACCATCACCACCCCATTCGGTCGCCCTAAAGCATAAGATCGAATGTCTGTGCCACAAACGACTAGTGAGCCTCGAAACAGTTTAGCGACCAGTGTCCAAACTACCTCCTAGCCAACCTAAAAGCGTGAGCGGAATATGAGTGGTACCATACACCATTTGCTTGCGTGTCCAACCACCCACTTGTCACATATAACTAAAATGGGTAGACGCACCCCATCAACTACTAAAACATATATGACTATCAATAATTAATTTATCTTGTCAAAGACAGCAATTCGCTGCCACGCCTAGGCCACTGAATGCCAGCAAGTACCTGTCCACCATTAAAGCACTTGGAGTCTTAATCTGACTGGTATCCAGCCATATCTCTCAGTTAGCTTCCTACAGCAGCGTGGTAGGAGTCTTTTCCCTGAGGTCCACCTCTAAGTTCCAGGATGGCCTGAGTTCTGCCTCCCCCCCTCCAACCAGTAGCTGGGCAGTCGAACATTATGTGTTCATTCGACTGGACCTCTCCGCAGACGGACAACTCATCAGTTGCCAGGTGGAACCAAAAAAATACTGGTTTAAATTTACATGTTGGAGAGCATTCGGGCTCCCATTGAACTTAAAAATGAAGGAGAGGCATACATCCTCCCTAGATCCTGTATAAATCTATCCAGAAGATAGATTTATACAGCCCTTAGTCATGGCTTGCCATTCTTGCTGCCATGCTTTCATTGTGAGGCTGTAAAGACTCCTCCGCAGGCGGGAGAAGGGCAGCTGTTTGAAATTTAGAACTAGTGCATTGATATCACTGTTCTGCTTTGTTACAGGCCCGGCTCAAAACCCCATCCCAAATACCTCGGCTTCCCTGCCTCTTTGCAATTTCCATATGGCCGCCTGAACTTTCACCACTAAATCAACTGGGAAAGACTTTCCCAATACAGTGGTAGCCTCATAGGAGGTTGTTTTAAAAACAGCAGTGCATACAATTAAGGCTCTGCACTGCGCACTCCTTAAATTTTGAATAAGTGCTCGATTTCTTTCCAACCTATGCACCCAAACAGACGCCGCATAAGGGGTCATACTTTCGAAGACGCCTCAATACACCATGTACAAATGCCGGCTCAACAGTTCGTAATCCTTCCAAGCTTGTACATCACAGAGACAGCATCTGCTGTTACTTGCCTAATGTGGCTGCTACACAGCAATTTCTCATCAAACAAAACACCTATGTACTTATGAACTTGAACTTGGCTGATTACACAGCCTTTATACTTAATACGGGGGTTGTGACTATATGATAATTTGTCTGCACCCTTTAGAAGCATAAACTTCATCTTGTGCACAGAAATCTTTAAATTTTGAATGTCCATCCAGCCCTCTCAGGGCTACAGGAACATTGTGGCATTCCAACTCATAGAGGACAAAACTCCAACACAAAGAAGGAAATGCTGTCTCTATGTCTATAAAAATTGGCAAAACATATTTACAGTCAGCGCTTTTCACCTCAGCAAGAGCATTTAAGATGCAATCCTCAGTGCCAACCCATTTCATAAAAACATACTGGCCTTGACTTAAAAATGAGTTCATATCGATGCTTTCCCAGAGCCATTCTACAACCAGCCTTTCAACCAACTTTCCGATTACTGGCAAGAGGCTGATGGGTCGAAAACTGCTGACCTCACTTGAATCCTTTCCTGATTTTAGAGCACCCTCACCAAAGCCACCTTCCAACAAGTCGGAAAACAACCCCAGTTTAGGCACCCCGAGAACAATCTACCAAGGCGGCAGTCTGTTCATTATACATATAAATAACATTTTAATACCACCAGCATTGCTACTTTTTGTAAACGAAAAGGATTTGACAAGGGTTAGATTAGATTATTTGGCTATTTTAATAATACTAGAATTCTTGTTAATCATCCTGTTTAAAAACAGTGTTTAGAATAGCTTACTAAATAATTCAGAAGAGCATTAGAATAAAAAACAGGATATTTGCATGGCACAATTTTTAAGTTATAATAGATGATAATCTTCTAACTGTACCCTTTAAAAATATATGTACACATGTATTATATTTACTAAGTAGTCAAATATAGAAGTCATTTTTAAAAGATGCAGTTTTTTTATGAATTAGTTGTATAACAGCCAGAAAATTGGATGCACAAGATTCAAAACAGCAGCAAGGTTAATAAGTCATGACTGGATCAGTTAGTTGTATTAGTAAATTTTATAGTTAGCCTAAATTTTTTTTCATGACAGTTCATGACAGGAAACACTAAAGATATATTTATACTATATATTTATATTAAACAGTTTTTAAATTTTATGTTTTATAGTAAAAAATACAAGGTCTGTTCAGAAAATAACTGAACATTATTAATTAGGTGCCAACTGAGATATTTAGTGATGTGCAGTTGACAGCACTGTGTTCCGCATAACCTCCTCTATAACCATGTTCTTGGATTGTTGATATCTCATTTAGTTTTTATGTTATTGTTATTTGAGTGCAACTTGCTTAAGTGTTAGTAGTGATTTTTATAATGTGCGATTTCCAGTAGCAATGATACAATGTAAAATTTTGCGTGAAACTGGGAAACCTTTCACAGAAACGTTTCAACTTTTGAAATAAGCTCATGGAGATGATACTCTTGGTCGTACACATTGTTACAAATGGTTTTTGCAATCCAATCATCACAATGGATTAGCAAAAAATCTTCACACCCCCAAGAAAGCAGTCAGTCTCAATCCAATCTGTGATGCTCTCTGTTTTTTCAATTTTAATGGAATTGTGCATTTTGAATTCTTGCCTCAACGTGAAACAGTGAACCATATGTACTCAAAGCGTTTTATAATGGTTATGTGAAAAAATTCACAAAAAGAGACCAGAGTTGTAACGATACAACTCATGGTTCCTTCACCATGACAATGCACCTGCACACTCAGCTTTGTCAATTCATCAGTTTTGTGCTAAAAATCAGATGACTGTCCTCCCTCAGCCTACCTACTTGCCAGACTTGGTGCCTTGCGATTTTTTCTTATTTCCAAAATTTAAATTACTGATAAAAGAATGCCGTTTTGAGACTATTGATGACATTAAAGCAAATTTGTCATAAGTCTTAAAGGCCATTTCAAATGAAGCTATCCAGGACTGCTTCACAAAGTGGAAACACTGCTGGGAAAAGTGTGTGAAAGGTGAGGGGAGTAATTTGTACAAGGACCAATAATTTGTAAAACTAATAATAAAGATTAAAAAAATAAAGTTCCGTTATTTTCTGACCAGACCTTATAAATAGCAAGAACAACTAACTGTATTGCAAATTTCTAGTCCATTAGGGTAACTTAAAATAGTGACTTATTAAATCTGAACATCTTTTATATCAATAGAAGGTATTTCTATTGATACATTTCTACACAAACTGCAGCATCCGTTCCGAGCAAAACTCTCTGTTACTGTTTGAATCCTTCTGTCCACATAAGTCATCAGCAGAGAAAACATAAAGATAATCTAGATATTTATTAAATCATAAATTTAAATTATGATACAAAAAAATAACAGAGGCTAAAGTTAGTGTGGTCTTTCAAAGGTATGAAGCCATTTCTTCTGCCATTGCAAATAAACTTACTTTGTTTACAGACTGGCTGTAGAAAGTTGCTATTTCAGTCAAGAGTGAATGAAAGGATCATTTCAGGTCTTTATTGTATTACCAAAACGATTTCTGAGAACAGAACGCATAACAAACTGCTTAAAATCCATGTAAACAGAAACCAATCAATTTCAATTGTTTTATAACTTGCTCCTGCAGTCTAATTGATAAAGCACAACATGCTTACTGCTCTACTTAATATTCTTATCAGAATCCTCTGCTATTTAAAATAGATGTTAGATAGCTTCATGCTCAGGATGTACCCTAAGAAATTTATCAATAACAAAATAATGTTAAGTATCCTTACATTTTTATCAAATGATTGTGCTTCAGAAAATTCTACTTTCTCATCTGAATGTAGATAAATATTTGTAACAAATGAAGTAAAATCAACATCATTTACAAGTCCTTTTACATATAAATTGTCAATACTGACATCATTTTTAAATTTAGCATTTCCTGTAAAATATAAATTTTTAGATAAATATATTAATATGACATTAATTCAATAAACACAAAAAATTTACAAATAATCAACATATAGAAGAATTTTGGAACTGGCTTCATCCAATAGAAAAACATAATAAACATAAGATTTGAATTTACAAACGATCAGTTTTTATCAGTGCTTAAAAAGTTTTACATTATTTTCCAGTAAAAAATTGAACCGCTTTAAATTCTCATAATTGATGATGAACAGAATTATTCAGAAATTTTACTTTTAATTTTTAACTATAATAACTTAAAAGCTAAAAATAAAAATTTATGGTAGTCCATAAATTAAGAAGAAATAAAGTTATGGTTTTATGACTCATCTCTCCACAAAATATGATTCATCAGATTTTAAAATAACTCCATCTGTTCTTATGTAATATTTAGTTTAAGAATAAAATTTGAAAAATAAAAAGTAGAGAAAGTTTTTGAAATTTTTTAAAACATCATACTGTTTACAATTCAACAACTTGTAAACAAGCTATATTGTTTACAAGTCGACAACGTTACGTTCAAATTCGTAGAGGACTGCAGCACTGTTGTTTTGTTTGGCTATAGACAGAGATGGAGATATAACAGAACATTCCTACTGAACAAAGTAACATGCTTGTCAATCTGATCTAAACAAGAAATGTTGTTCGTTTAAAACAGGTTACTGTATTTTTTAGAACCTGTAATTTCTTTCTGATTACAGTAATAACACAATAAAAAAAGTTAATTTACATTACTGTATTAATAAATGAAATAAATTTAAGCTGCAATTAATTACAATAATTTAATTAAGTAAATGTTTTCACTAAAATGGTATCATAGTTTACAGCATTATATTCAAAATTGGTAGTAATAATTTGGACATGCAGGCTTATCGAATCGCTTATCGAATCACAAGTTGAATATAGTTGCAGATTAAAAAATAAAATGATATTTTATATTAATTTACTAAATTACACAATCAATACTACTACAATACAGTCCTTAATCAGTTTCGTCTGCAGTTTCTGTAGAACTATCTTCTGTGACAGACCAGCAACCCTCAATTTCTGAGATTGACTCATTTTCACCTCCACCAGAATTAATCTCAATTACCTAATGTCTCATAATTGTCCATCCCTGTATTTATAATTACGCTTTCAATGGCATCTTACATTAATGCATCTGTATTCCAGTAAGAATTCATTATCTACTGAACTTTCAACACTAATTTTTTCCAGTCTTTTATAATAATTAACAAAACTGCAACTAATATAATGGTTCTCAGTTCTGTTAATAAATATTTGTGGGGCATATTGCGGCCTCAAAAGTTTTTTAACTAGATTTCAAATAAATTCAACTGCGTTAAAATCAGTGTGGTAAGGTGTCAGTCGAAGTACAGTAATTCCTTTGTTATTTAGTATTTTGTCTAACTCATATTGTGGTTCTGAGCAATGTAGTTTAGCAATTTCTAAACTTTTTTTTTTTTAGATCTGGATCATAGTTACTTTATGTTTTTGGAGCCATTCTTGAATATCTTTTTTCAATGAATTGAATCACAGAGTTTTATTTTTTGTTTATTATGGTAAGGTGCATAATCTGTACTAAAATACAATTTGTTGAAGTACTGAGATAACTTGCTTTTCAATATACTTCAAAAAAGTATATATGCTGTTTATTAAAAAAGTGCCATCTATGAATCCCATGTTTACCCACATGTGCCACAATTAAACAATCATCAGCACTACTGTTAAAAAACATCTGGTATGTCATCACTTTGTCAGTACTTTTTTTACCATATAATGAGTGTGCACCCAAGTTTCATCTAAGTATATGACTGGTCTCTTCTGGTCAGAAGTTGCATCTATTCTCAGATAAGAAATATACATGTTTCACAAGTATATCATCTCATTCACACAAAATCAGTCTATTGTTTTTATACTTCCTGAATTGAAAACCCATACATTTTATAATTTTCCTTAGTGTTTCCCTACTAGCAGTAAAATTCTGTTCCTCACGACAAAAATTGTGTAATTTTCATATAGTAGGTAATTCGTAATTCCTAATATAATTCAAAACATTTAAGAAATTCTCATCCAATAACATACCTGTCAAAATCGTCTGTTTCATATTTATTATGAGTATATTTCTTTTTTTTCTTTGGCATTTGAATTTGAGACCCAGTAGTACCTCTTTTTCATATCCGATTTTCCTGATGTCAATAACTGTAGAACAGCTTAAATTCAGCAATCTACAAGCAAGTTCTGTCACTTTCCCAAGAGGTACCAATAATCCATTTTTTCTTTGTCTATGAACTTAGTATGTTTAACATAAGGTGATAGCGCATCGCCTCGCGTTTAACTTCTTCGCTGTCAAGCACTGACTGCGAAGAGATTTTCCGCGTTCACTTGACATCTTAACACAACTACTTTTAAGTAACAACTGTTGCAATTTCCAGTGCAAAACAGAGAATATTTGTTTTTATTAGAAATAACAAGTCTACACCAATTATATAATACTTACTATAACACGCTATTATAATACTTTTAATAACTACACGCCTATTTTAAACTTTTAACCCATAATTCTATGAATAATGTTTGTCATAATAACATTACTTAAACCAAAAAATTGATGTAAGAAATTTATACTTTATTTACGTTTTTTTTTTTTTAGTATATTTTCATCATGCTTGAGTTTTAAAGCAATATGACTAAGAAAACAATTCCTCTTATTACAAAATAACAGGCCAAAACATAAACTTCATTATTTATACAAAAATAGATATAATTAAGCAGAAGAAAAACTGATGTTTTATAATAAAAATTGGAATTAAAATGATGTCTATTAATCCATTAATATAAATATACCCTAATAAATAATATAATGTTATGTAACGCTATCAGGATATGCATCTGCATCCATACATACAGACAGTAATGTCATGGCAGAAGTTGCAATTACTTTCACTGAAACGTAACTGTACACAACAGTAGTTCATAAACTCTCTGAATATCTGCTTCGTCTTGTCGAATAGTAACATAAGTATTAGAAAAATATTTTAATTTCTTTCATCTACACAAATTTTCTAAAAATACTTCTATATATATTTTAGAAAAAATAATACAATGCTAAAACTTAATAAACAATTAAACTTAAACTAATCCACCACAGAAAACAATTTAACACAGAATAAAAATAAATTAAGTATTAAAAAATACATACCAAAGAATTTTAATAAAATATCTAATATGTCTTTTCTCATTTAAAAAATAATCTAACAGCAATATGGTTTTTATGTTTAGAATGTTATAATCTAAGTTATAAATCTCTAGTAGCAAATAAGTTAAGCTATCCACTTCCTTTTAGATAAAAATTAATTCAAAGGAAACAATTTTTAAAGAAATTTGTGTTATGACACATGTGAGTTATTCTGAGTCATCAGTGATGTCAGCTAAAAATTTTTCTGCGATGTTGCTGTTGTTCAATATTCAAAGTTTTCGAACAAATTTGCTATTTGTTTCATACCCAAAATGTCAAAATTGTTTCACACAAGCCATAAGAGATTTCCACCTCTTCAACAACTTCTCTAATAGTCATTTGACAATTATTGATCACAATATTCTTTATTTTGTAGGTATTTTCATAGGTAGTTGATGTGATAAGGCTTCAAATCCTTTTGTCATCTTCAATACCTTTTTAAATATTGTATCACTCATAAACTATTGGTGTCAACATAACGTCCTCTACAAAAACTTTCATAACATCTTCACCACTTCACTATATTTTATTTCATGTTTAACACAAGATTTAATGCAAATCCTTTATTTTTTGATTTTTAAACAAAATACATCCTAATTACTCTGCTGTCAAATTTAAACTACATGCCTAATATGGCTGAAAATATTAATATACATTAAAGGCAGTGCTGCCATTACGTGAGGAAAAATATAAACTTAGTTGAAAAGATGCACGCACAATTAAAAAATTGTTGTGCTGTTATTTTTGGGTCACAACTTACACATCTATTATATTATATTATTATTTTAACAAAATTAATGAAAAAACTATATAACTTTTGGAAGTATTCTTCAGGAGGGGTCTAGCCCTCAAGTGCCACCCAATATTTTCTATTAATTAAAATTTCTTATGTATTATTTTATAATAAAGATGACTCTTTATTACATAATTTCATGCAATTATGGTGATGGTTATTAAATGCACAGATTTGTTTCTTAGAACACTGTTATAGAACCATTTTTGCCCTAAAAATTAATAGAAGGCATTTAATTCTAGTAACCAAGCCATTAATAATTTACACTTCCTACTCATTAATAAATTTACCTATTACTAAATTTCATGGTGCCCTTTTCTTTAGATGAATAAACATTTCTTTTTTTAATATAATCAGAAATGTTCCCTTTGTTAATGTTCCCAGAAATGTTAATTGTAAAGTTTTACAATTAACTTGTGTGTGTATAAAATATACAAACACAAGAATAGCATTTTTTCAGTTATTATATCAACAATCTCATCATTCCTATTAAATAAGTGTAAAAATGCATACCTGAGGTAAAAAGAATTCAACTTATTTCTGTAATCTATTTTAAAATTTTAAGTAACTGTTACTTACTAAAATTAGTATAATACAAAAATATTTTAGACAAGACAATGGATATCACAATGAACCAATTCCTTATGAATTTATAATTAGTCATTCAATCTTCACTTTTTAATTAATTAAAAAAACAAAAATAAAAAATGACAAATATTAATAAAATTATTACCATCAATTTCTACATCTTCTATTTCACTAGACATAATTAGTTGATCACAATTTAGATTATTTAATTCTTTAATGTTAAAACCATTAGTAGTATTAAGTTTTAAATTTTCAAATGATGTTTTTTCTAATATTATATTATCTTCAATATTGGAATCATTAAAATTCAGTAAACTTCTAAACGATGTCAAATTTATTCCACCAAACTAAAGAACAAAATAAAAAAGCGTACTATAAAAAATACTAACTTAATGTCATTATAATTACTCTTTTTTATTTATAAATAAATTTCATATGAAAAATAAATCATACAGTAATAATAAGAATCATTAGTGGGAAATCAAAAAAGCTGCATACTAAGAGAATAGAAGTTTCTTAAAATTTAAATGTTTAACATATAGTGGGTAAGAAATTTTAAGGGAAGGCATAAAATAAATTAACATTTTTACAGGACAAAATGGGATTGAACTGTTGACAATTAATGTTAATATAAAATAAATTTATATTTGCTTGAATAGCATATATATGCATAAATGTGAACAAAAATTTATTTATAGGTTTACGCACGATAAATGTTTTGCAACATGCCTGAAGGAAGTTTATCATTTGAAGGGCAGATAAAGTTTGATAACCTTATTTTAAAAAAATCAAATTCTTTTAAATGTTGTGAAGTCAATATTCAAAATGTAATCAATAATTTTATTAATTTATTAAATACCTTAACCATAATGGTATTACGTGATTTGACATAAATCACAAGTTATTCTAAAAAATAACAATCATTTTCTAAAATAATAAGATCTTAGCTTGCTAATTAAGTGAAAATGAAGTAGTTTCTGTTTTCTTCAGAGTCAAACTCCTAATGAACTGCCCCACAAAATTCTTTCATTCTGTTTATTATAGGATCTGACTGGCTGTATAATGAACATCATTACTCTAAGAAAATTACTGAAGCCTTTTGTACGTATCTCAGGTACTTTATGTGTGTCTCAGCAATATGAAAACTGGGTCAGACAGTGCAAAACAGAAACTAGGGTATCTCTATCTGCTGAGAAACTAAGCATTATGTAAGTTGCTTTAATTCAGTAGAGGAATTCTTTTCACTACCAATTTTGATCAATTTCTTTGAAGAATTTTCAATGATTTAATAAAATACACATCTTTTTTTAAATTCATATTAATTTTTGTATTCTCTGATTTATTACATAATCTTCAATTTGATTTTTTAGTTATTTTTGTAAACTTATTATAAATATCTTTAAAAAAAAAAGTTTATAACTTTTAATACTATTTTTCATGCATAATATTTTTATGGAATTTTTTTATCACAAATATAGTACAGTTTTCAAGTACTTTTAAAAATCTGATATCTAATTTAATGAATTTCAACCTACTTTTTCTGTTAGCAGATGACAGTGTTTAGAGATTCCGTGTTCTTCAAATCAGTATCACAGACATAACTAAAACAGAAGTTTTATACCTATCTTACATAAAAAAAAATCAGTGGAATAATTTTAGAACTACAAGGGCAGATGCAAATGAAAAACAACCATATAAAACTGAACTCTCTTGTTGATACGCTCTAGTTAAAAATAATACTGTGTGAATTTCCTTAACAAGGGAAAACTTATACTAGTATCAAGCAGTGACCCACTTGTCTAATGAGGTAATCAAACAACATTATAATAAGAAGCTAAAACTGCTAAATCATAAGAAAATGATTTCTTATGAAATCAAAAAATTGACATACTTTCAGGATATATCAATTGATTTAAGATTAAATTGATAAACAATTATCATATATTGTTATAGTTATAATTTTTAACACGCACACAATCACAACAGATAATAAAATAAAATGTTATATAATACATACCAATCCATCCACAGTAATGTTCCCAAATATTTTCAGTTCAAAATCATTTATATGATCAAAATAAATAGTTTTCTCTTTAAAATTTTTATGACCAACATTACCATCATTATAATTATGTTTTGATACATTACTTTTAGAAGTCTGAGTCGAATTTAAACCATTAATTATTGGATTATTAGCTGGTTCTGCATCCATTAAAGAACGACTTTGTAATTGATAATGATGAAAATGATTGTTCAGAAATAACTCTGTTATATTAATATCATCCCAAGTACCATCAAGCATAATATTATTAAATTCAACTAGTTTATTAAATATTTTTAAACCTAAGAAAAATGTATTAATAGTTAAAAGTTTTACTCCTTGTGCTACTTATATCAAAAATCTTACAGTAAATAAAATAACCAAAATAACTGTTACACTACCTCCATGAAAATTGTATTAATACATTAGTGTTCACGATTTACATCTTTGACAGATCATAGAAAATGCAGTTCTAAGAATAAATAATGGACATGACTTATCTCAAGTGGCTATTACTTTCTAATCATATAGGGTTCTGCTTGGTGGCAGATCCCTTACGCCTATGCTGCCTCCATCTTTTTCTGTCCCAAACCTTCTCCTTCATCTCCTTGCAATTTCCAAACTTCACTTCAACTAGTAACATCCTCCTTTTTCTTCCTCCTTTCACTGACCACTCCATACAGTTGTCAAGATGCCGCTACCTATAACCACATCCTAATCAATTTTCTTTGTTTAATGTTTTCCCGCACAAGGGCCCTTTCTTCTTTAATCCTATTCATGACTTCCTTATTCCTTACTTTATCGGTCCATCTGACTTTATTCATCCTTCCATTAATTACATAACCTAAATGTTCAGGTTAACAATACATGCATTTCTTCAAACACATTCTTGATGAAAATCCAAGGCGACTCAGAAAGCTCTTCACTATACATGTTTGTTTTTACCATTCCCAAATATTTCAAAACAAAGAGAATCATTTCATATTTCCTTCAGTGACTATAGTAAAATAATGTAGACTGCAACTAGCTGGCATCACAAAAAAAATAGCAGGTAGATGTATTGAATATTAATTAGATTTACATATAATATCCAAGTAAAGGTAATTATAACTAATTTACACATGAGCAACCCACCGGGTTGGTCTAGTGGTGAATGCATCTTCCCAAATCAGCTGATTTGGAAGTCGAAAGTTCCAGCGTTCAAGTCCTAGTAAAGCCAGCTATTTTTACACGGACTTGAATACTAGATCGTGGATACCGGTGTTCTTTGGCGGTCGGGTTTCAATTAACCACACATCTCAGGTATTGTCGAACTGAGAATTTACAAGACTTACACTTCATTCACACTCATACATATCATCCTCATTCATTCTCTGAAGTATTATCTAAAACAGTAGTTACCGGAGGCTAAACAAGAAAAAGAAAGAGAATTCACACATGAGCAATAGATTATACAATTAACTAATTGTATCTTGAAATTTTCAAATGTGTGTATACAAAAAGTAAATGTTGATTTACTTTTTTGTAAAAACTTTGTTTTTACAAAACTACCAATTTTTAATCAAATACTAAACTAAATTTACTTTGTCCTAACACTTTCAATCCCTTTTCTTTTAATCCCATCATCTTCAATTACATTTGAACAGAAAACTTGACAAAAAATTTGATGAAAATTTTATGACATAATTCATAAAAATTTTATACGAGGTCTGCTCAGAAAATAAGCAAACATTTTTTTTTTAATCTTTATTATTAATTTTACAGATTATTGCCCCCTTCAAACTACTCTTCCCCTATTCACACTCTTTTCCTAGCAGTGTTTCCACTTTGCAAAGCAGTCCTGGATAGCTTCACTCCAAATTACCTTTAAGGTCCATGACAAATTTGCTTTAATGTCATCAATAATCTCAAAACGCCATCCTTTTATCACTGACTTTAATTTCAGAAATAAGAAAAAATCTCAAGGAGTCAAGTCTCACAAGTAGGGAGGTAGTCAACTGATGAATTGACAAAGCTGAGTGTGCAGGCACATTGTCATGGTAAAGGAATCATGATTTGTCTTGCCACAACTCCGGTCTCTTTTTGCAGATTTTTTCATGTAATATTGTAAAACACCTTGATAACATGCATAGTTCACTGTATTACCTTGAGACAAGAATTCAAAATGAAAAATTCTATTAAAATTGAAAAAACAGAGAGCATCACTTGGACATCAGATCAAGACTGACGTGCTTCCTTTGCCAATCCATTGTGATGATTGAACTTTTGTCTCGATATCGTAGCCGTAAACCCAGCTTTCACCTCTCGTTATGAACCTTTTCATGAATGTTTCATCGTCATTGGCTTGTTCAAGAAGTTGCCAACAAATGTCCACTCAATGTTTTTATCTGCTGTTTGGTCATCACATGAGGAACAAACTTTGCTGCAACTTGATGCATGTTCAACTATTCAGTCAAAATATCATGGCATGATCCAATTGAGATGCTAATCTCTGCTGCAAGTTCTATGACAGTAAATAGACAATTTGCACGCACCAGATCGTTGATTTTCTGAATCCAGGTGTCATCAGTTGAAGTAGAAGGCCTTCCTGGTCGAGGGTCATCTTTGATTGACTAACGACCACTTTTAAAACGTGAAAACCATTCATAACTTTGCGTATTGACCCATAGCATCGTCTTCATAAAATTGTTTCAAAAGTTGAAACATTTCTGTGAAAGTTTTCCCCAGTTTCATGCAAAATTTTACATTGCTCCTGAAAGTTGCATATTACAAAAATCGCTACTAAGCACTTAAACATGTTGCACTTAAATAACTATAACACGAAAACTAAATGAGATATCAATAATCCAAGAACATGTGGTTACAGAGGAGGTTATGCAGAACACATGCTGCAAATCACATGTCGCTAAATATCTCCACTGGCGCGTAATTAAAAATGTTCGGTTATTTTCTGAACAGACCTTATATATTCTGTACGATTTTACCATTAAAAACTAATAATTTATATAATTTTCATCACTGACAATATAAAACAAAATATCACAAATTTCAAAATTCATTTTTTGTTGATTAACTTTATTTAAAATAGGATATAAAATACTCTGCAAAAGAAAAATGAATTGTACAAAAAAATTCCGTAGAAAATCAAACAAGAAAATTTGAGCTTGCGTTTGCAGAACTGATGGTTCCACAATGTCTCAGGGAGTTGTGAGATTGGGACATCTTAGGGAATAGCACATTGCAAAGTGAAGGATATAAAGCAAAGTAGAATATTAATGGTCAAAGATATTCTTACTGATCCGGTTCATGTAAATCACTGAAATTAGGAAATACTGGATGTAATACTCTGTTTGTTATCAGAGTTTTTAATGGATAATGACTCTAGCAGTCAATGCTACTTAAAATATTAAATTAAATAAAATAACATTAAAAATGAACCTTCTGTTAAAAAAAGTGTTTAAAACTTGAAGGAGATATACACATGAAAAGCTAATGTAAGAAAAACACACACTGTCTGTTATTCAAAATTACTGTTCTTTAAGAAGAAACCTTTTCTTTAAGCCATATATGATAAACTTACCAAAATTAACTATTGCTACATGCTATTACTCAGCTAATAATATGATAGCCAAGCAAATTAATTACAAAAACATACTTCAACTTAAATATACAAGAATTTTTATAACAGTTTGTTTCACAATTATAACAGCTGAAACTCTATCATCTCCTTTCTTTCATTGTCAAATTACGGTTTTTCTTTTTATTAGAAACATTAGAAAATTTATCTATTCTTCAATTTGTTACGAAACCCTTTTTCACTTCATCAGTCCATCAAATCTTTACTACTGTCCTATAACTGCACTATATAAAAATCTAAATATTTTTCTTTTCTGGCTTCCTCATTATCTATGTTTTGTTCTCAAAACACCGCTACAAACATTTTTAACAGTGTCTAATTTCTAGGTCTGTATCTGTAATAGCACACTTCTTTCTATACAGGAATCCACTCCTTTCTGTCATATTTCCTTTTTTTATTCATAAAAAATACAAGATTAAATTTTTTAAATGTAAATAGCTAATGACATCTAAGGTACCATTAAAGAAAATGTCCAATATTATAAAAAAGGAATACATGATTGTTCTTACCTTCAAATACCTGGTCTGTATCAGTAGTAATGAAATCAGACATGTTATGACCATTGATAAGTCCTGTTGTAAATAACGTAGAATTAGTTTCAAGACCTTTTTCAAATTTTTTTGTTCCGTTTATGAATACAAGTTCATCATCTGTTTTACTCACAATATCAGTCAATATTTCTACCCACATTTCATTACTTTTTTTAATAGTTGAAAGTGAACCTCTAATCACAGCATTACTAACTACCACATCACCTTTTATTATCAATGGTTCGGGCTTTTCTAGTTTAAAAATCCTGTAAAAAAAAATCATAAATATATACGTTTAAATGATAAGCAGTAGTTAAATTACTTTGAATTATTTACAGGATCTGTACTTAGATTTTTAATATACCATTACATTTGCACCAGTATGTACCAGTACATATACAAACATTGCTGTGTTAATTAAACTGTACTATTAAAACTCTACCAAGACAAATTTAGACTACCAGCCTTCATTTGATATACCTTTTAACAACAGCTTATTCTAACGCATTCAACTCTAGAATAATGAAAACTGTTTCAAGAAGTTTCATGATTTATTATCAAAAAAGTTTAGAAATAGAAAATAAAAATTGTTGAAAATATGTTAAACTTAAAGATTAAAATTTTCTTTAAAAAACATGTAATGCCATTAAAGGTCACCATAACTTTATTTTTAAGACAGGATTATGCAGCATATTAAAAATGCTAAGCCTGTCCAGGATTCAAACCAAGAACCTTTCAGATAAAAGGGATATTATCATTCTGTCGTTGAGGTCAGTAATTAACGAGAGAAATAATAATTGTGTTAATTACATAAAATAAAATAGAAAATAATCATCAGTTTCCTTTATGAATAAAACAGGATTATAAAAATTAAAAATAACAAAAAAAAATTATGTTTTACAAAAAAAGTCTCACTTTTTATTATGATTAGAAGTAATGGAAATTTGCACAATGGCAATTATAGATACATGGCTAGCTAGATTACTAAACAAAAAATCAGGGTAAAATAAAACAAGGAAAGCCACATATTTTCTTACAATGATAACCAACCATTAGTTTTGCCACAAATGTCTACAAGTTATTTACTAAAGAATAACCCTCTTACACAAATTCTCAATTCTCCCTCAATCAATTTCACATCTGGACTGATTCAGCATCAGGATAATTTAAATATTAATTTTTTTTCATGAAAGTCCAGAACCCCTTTTCTTCTGTAATGTTGGTTTATTCCTTTCTAAATTTCAAGTTTGTACAATACTATACTACGAACTAGTAAAATTAATTTTATTTATTAATTTTTCACACTGGTAAACTTATATTTTGATATTTTTTCTTCAAAAATTTAATGTCTAGTAGATTGTAGACCACCAGGAACATAAATTGTTTAAATAAAAACATAAGCTATTGTAACTACAATAATGCAAGAATTCACTTATTCCACGTTTGAGGACTGCCAAACATACATTAAAATGATTTCAAACTTTCTATATTTAACACTGTAAACCTTTTATAACCACAAAAAGCTGTGACATTTCTAGATTTTTTAGACTTTTAGTTATCCAAACTAGGTCTGATCCTGCCTAATCCAAATGAACAGGATTATACTTTATTCATCACTTACAATATTCATTGTAAGTCTAGGAAACTTTCTGACCATCTAAATCTGATAGACACAGAAAATTTCATATTTTGCTCTTAACTTAAAATACTACTACTTTAATTACCTATTGTTTATTACAATGAACTAATTTAATTAAAATTTTCCTATGTGAGAATCTGTAGTACTATCTTCTAATGAATCGACATCTTCACTTATTCCAGTTCCATTATAACTATAAAATTCAGATGCTACATCATTATCATCCGGCCCCAACTTATGTCCGTAATATAAATCCCCATTAGTAGAAATTTTCTAAAATTAAAAAATTGACAAAAAGTGTTATAACTCGCAAAATTTGTATCTCAAAATATGTGATAAATTTAAATAACTTTTTAAAGAAAGTTAAAAAAACTTTACCTAAATATATTTGAAGATCTTTATCATCAACCACCATGTTTTTATGTCTGTACGTTAAAGAATAAAGAAAGCAATTTAATCTATTATTTAATAATAAATTTCTCTTTCTATATATAATATTCTCTAAAATAATATCTTATAAAATAATATTAATGCATAAAAATACAGGATGTAAAAAAAGAATATAGAGATTGTACAACTATTTAATCTCTTAATTATGAGCTACAATAATGAATCACAAATAAAATGAAAGAGTAACTGTTACAGTTTTAGTTGAATGTGAACATTCAACTAAAACTAAAAGGTGCTCACATTGAAATGTGAGCACCTTTCAGCGTGTGACACATATCCAACCATTAGGAAAGTACATCTGTACTTGAAGAGACAAGCCTGAAGTAATGGAAACAACAACAACTGCTTCAATCCTGTGCCTTAAATCGGGTAAATCAGTAGGTAGCAGAGGCACATACACAGAATCCTTTATAAAACCCCAAAGGAAAGAATCAAATGATGTCAGGTCGGGTGATATTGCAGGCTCCACAAACAAGCTCTGTTATTGAGTCCACGCTGACCAATTCAGCAGTTGGGGAAAGCAAATGGGATTTTTTGAACCCCAGATATATTATTAACTTTAACTTTTCCAAAAGATGAAATGTTGACTCATTATTAAATACAATATGATACGATCTAGAAAGTCATGATTTTTATGCTACAACATTTCAATTGGGAAATCAGCATGCACAAATTCAAAATTCTCTTCTACCACTCTTGGTCATTTCATACTCTTCTTTATGCACAGACATCTAATTGTTCCAAACTGATTATACCACCGACGAATGTTATTATCATTTGGAAGCTCACAATTAAACTTTCTATGGAATGCACATTGAACTGTAATGACAAATTCACAATTAGCAAATTGCAAAACATAGAAGGCTTTCTGTGCAGGAGTCCACCACCCTTTACTAGTCATGCTGTCAAGAAGGAAGATAGGGAATCAATCTATGGTCAGGCATGCAAATAAAACACTCCTTTCTGCTCTTTGATTCTAGCAACACTATACATCTCATCAATGAGATTAAAAAACTAAACTTCAATAATTTTTTTTTGTACACCTAGTATTATTTTATCTATTATCAAACATCTATTTTTATTTTTATTTATGCTTTTTCTTTTTATGTGATACTACCTTAAGATTATCTTTGACATTAAGCAAATTTTGTATGTGGACAATCCAGCTGTATAAAAGCCATTAATTAAATTAATTTCAGGATATGACCGACATAAAATTTACTACACACAAACTCTTATTTGCTTGGATTTCCTTACCTCACTAGAAAATTAAAGGCATTTCTTTAAAAAATTTTCAAAAAGATAGGTTAGTTTGGTACAACTTACAAAATTATTAAGTTTTTTATCATCGCATCATATTAAACTTGTTTTCTCTACATTGTTAATTTTGATTTAGTACCTTCTAATCTATGCTAATATTTTAAACCTATACGTAAGTGCTAAATCCTAACTTTCACACTGATGTAATCTAATCTCTATTTTTATTCAAAAACGTTTAACCCTTAACGATTTCTTCCACAACTAAAACTATAAATCTTACACATGCTAATATATACAAACAATCTGTAACAATCAGAAGAGATTAGATTTTGGAACACTTATTTTGAACTGCCATACTTTATTAAATATAAATAACTTTCTCACAAATAAAGAATATATCATTAAAAATAAGTGAAAAATAGTTTTAATATCTTCACTTTGTGATACAATTTAAATATGTTAAGTATCATAACCACAATAGTTGAAAGTGAAATAATGACACTATACACCTACCACTCAGGTATATGGCATAGACATTTAAAAAAAAAAAAAACAAGCATACTAGAGAAATGAAGTACTTTCTCTCCATCATGACTATGATTGATACAAAAGCAAAATATACTAATTATCAAACTGCACTATAAAAATTTGTTTTGTGTTTAAGAAATGAATTTTCACATACCAACTGTTATTAAAGATTCTAATACTGATAAAATTTTCAATTTAATTAATAATCTAATACATTATTTAAAATAAAAATCGGTAACTGAAAAAAATTCTGATATAAAATAAATATTGATTATTTGGATAGATATTCTATTTTTTAAATAATTTATTAATAGAAGTAATCTTTGATATTAACTGAAATTAGATTTAAAAATAACATACTCCTTTAACAATAGTTGTGCCATTAACAAAACTATCTTTATTTAGCCAAACAGCAGATTTAATCAAAGTTTTCCATTCTTTTCCATTAATATTTTTAACTGTTAAATTAGGACCAGTAAGTATATTCTTCCATGAAGTTGATGATACGAAATCATTTGATGGAAATAATGAAGATAAGTTCTTACCATTAATTTCCTCAACTATAACATCCTCTGCAGAGAGTGAATCAAAATTTAATTCTCCTAAAAAAATAAATTTATTTATAAAATATGGAAATCTAGCAACATCAACACAAAATTAATAAGAACATTTAAAATATACTAGCAAGTAAATTTACTTAAAAAGAAATACACCAGTAATATAATCACTTCTAATAAATTGATAAATCAGCAGTACTGTTATAAAAATACATTTTAAGTTTTGATGGCACATATTTTGGTGATTTTATGGTTTTAGGAGGTTTATTCCACTACATATGACATTCAAATAATATCTGTTATTTTATTTGTTTTTATTATTCTTGTCCAAGAACTAGAATTTTTTTAGAATTTTGTCTTTCTAACTACATTTGGTAATTTCTTAATTATAACTGACAAAACAGGCAGAAAACTTCAACCGTATAGTAACTTAATCACTGCACTATATATTTTACAAAAATCTTCTCTTAGGGCTCTACCCAAAAATGTAGTTTCCATGTCAGATTCAAAGCATCAAATTCAAACCAATTAATTGATTAAACAACACTATCACTTAACTTAAAAATGTGTCATATAATGTTGAAGTGACAAAAGAATGTGTTTTATCACATTTTAATAAAATCTCTTATCAAAAGACTTAGCTCACTGGGTATTGTAAAGTATTAGGAGTAAAGGGTAAATGACGAATAGGTGAATGTAGTAAGCAACTCTTATATCAATATCATGAAGATAAATTAATTTCCAATAACAAAGGTGAATGTAAGGTGTATAGAATAGCGATGATAAGTAATGCTAACCTTTCAATTCAGGAAGTTAATAGTTTGAGACCTAGCTGATAGTTATATTTTAATGCTGATTGCACTCAAAAATGTTCCCAGCCATCATTCTATAACCACATTAACAACACATTCTGACATAGTGATTAATGGGTGTAACAAGCTACAGGTATGTTTATTAGCTAATCAAGAGGCATAACTGCTACAGATTCCAAATCAAGAGAGTTATAATAGATAGGTATGTATTGCAGGCAAAATCTAGATACATGTAGTCTCCAGATGAGCATCCTGGAATATCATATAAATCAATAATAAATCAAATGTCAAGAGAAAAATGGTAGAATATGAAATGTAACCATAACTCTTCCTCTGTTAACCATAAAACACCCTAGTGCTGCTTTTGGATCAGATTTTTTTTTACTGATCATCTGGAGGTAGAAATTCTATGGCTCAGAGACCCATAGAAAAGACTGTATATTGGTGGACAGAGATCACCTTGTTAAGAAAATCAGCTTGGTGGTTATGAAGAATTATGCAATGAGCCAAATGGGGAAACACAAATGCAGAGGCTAAGACTGAAGAATGCCATATGGCCAGAAAGAGACTTGGAGCAACTATAAAGAAAGCAGAGACCAATGCTTGGGAAGAAGAACTCATTAATGAGTTTGATTATAACCCATGGAGTAAAGCCTACCAGATTATAACGAAGAAATTTGGTAGGCAACTCCCAAACCTGTCTAGGGGCCAGACACTAAGGGCTGTACTGTCCCTTTCTTCAGTGGAGGAAACAGAAAGAACAGAGATTCCTTGCACCCATGGTCAACGTGTTACAATAGATGACTTGAACAGCGCTGCTGCTAGAATCAATAAAAGAGCCCAGGACCAGGTGTTCCTGGTGCGATGATAAGCGGTCTAGTTGAAAGGTGCCCTTGAACAATTCTTGAAACCGTGAATGATGCATTAACAAACTGCAAAATCCCTGGATGCTGGAAGGAGGCCAAATTGGATAGGCATCTTTATGGCTGGGGTGGCTGACAACAGATAATACCACTGAATATATGCTGAGAGGATGCGCTCAGTGGGAGTAGGTGTCAGAGTTAACCACTGACAAACTAAAGGAACCACTGTCAAAGACCAAGGAAGATGAAGCTGGAATCTGGGTTAAAGATTGACACAAAATACAGATAAAAGAGAAAGGAGGAAGAGGGGGTCGGAACAGCCCTCCATATAGTTGTTGTTTGTCTGGATGGGCAGCAGCAATGAAGCAGTGGGACTACTTTTCCCGACCCCTTGAGTGGAAAAGACCAAGACCCAGCCATTGGTTGGGGCTGCAGGAAATGACATAGTCAGGCCTGGTGCGGCTCCTCCTTGGTGGTTAGAGGAACGCACCCCCGAAGCTGAGTGCTTAAATGCTGATCCAGCTGTGGTGTCTAGACGAGGCCTACTGCAAAGGGAAAAGCCAAATTATAAATCACTGATGCAAATGTCTACCAAGGAATTTACATTGGCGGTATTCCAATGAGGCCTGACTTATTACTATAAGATGTAAAAAGTTAGAGGCCGAAAGATGACTCCCATCAGGGCTAGAAACGGGAGGAATGGTGTGATGATCAGAAGTGTCACAAGGCAGGTGTCTTCCCCTATAGGGTTGGAATGATCTGGCACTGGGTGGGGGGTACAGTGAGATAGGAGTTTTAGTCAGTAGGGTGCAGGAACATATATGCTCTTAATAACATCTAGCCGAACCCGTGCAAGTCCAACACTCAGTCATTTATGGGAGGTACGTAAATGGTATTTCTCAGACTCATCAAGAACAAAAAAAGAGAAAAAAATACAAATCATAAATTCTACTTTAGACCTTGAATAACAAAAATAGACTTGTTGAAAAATCAAAATAACATAAAAATGCACGAAAGAAACAATACCGATGTTCTTCAGAAACTTTACTTTGACATTTTTTCATACCCTACATATAGCCCAGATGTGAAGCTCAACAACTTCCTTACCTTAAAAGTGTTATCAAGAAAACTTATTTTATTGCACACGATTAAATTAAGTAGATGTGTATAGTAATTGATCAAGAGTAATTTTCCTATTTAGAAAACCAGTCAGATGAATGAATTGAACTATCTGAATGGTAGTACTAGATTATGAAAGTACTCACAATAAAGGAAAAATGCAATAAGACAATAAAAAGAATTGTCATTTAAAATATATTTAATTAATCTTAGTAAGGAATAACCACATTGATGTTTTTACATTTTTCCACATATACTGGAAAAATGTGATCATTGTAACCATACATAAAAAGAAAAAATGCAAAACAGATGAGTAACTATAAATAATTTTACTATCTTTCCTTTTTTTTAAAGATATTCATGAAAAACTAATAAAAAAGAGAGACTGCTTTCCTTTTATTATACTAAAAAAGATTTATCTAACAATTTACAATTTTGCCAGTGAAAAACATTGAAGGTGGATTCTAGAAGGTAAACATACTTTAATTATCTTAATAACAATCACAGGGAAGCATCTATCTATTGATATCATAAAGAACTTAAGGAATTTAAACTTGATAGTCACTGTTATACCAATCATAACAACCTGCTATAATAATAGCATAGTAGCTGTAATAATAAAGTAATAAGGTTCTAAAAAATATCATGGACTGTGTAATGTGATTTACTAGCCATTTAATAGCAAATTATCAACGCATAAAGAAGTACATGTGATTATATTAATGAACATTTAAAATAATGTGTGGGATGCTGCAAAAGTGTCCTAGGAAGTATTCTAATACAATTTAAAAACAAATTTATACAACAGAACTCTAAATAGCAGTCTGGCTACTTTCATCAACAATACTAACTTATCTCACAGATGCCTGATGAACTAAGTATTTTACTCAACATAGAGTAGCATCAGATAAAATAAAAACTCCTTAATTTAATCAATTAAAATACCCATTTAAACTACATAAGAAGACATTCCTTAATTATCTAAATAAAAAATAAATATTACCTGAATATTTTTTACCAAATTGTAATACATCCTTTGACAGATCAATTCCATTAACTTTTCCTATCGATGATAAAATAATGTCACCATGAACTACTAACTTATTTTTTAATGTTAAATTTCCATCAATCATAATTGGACCATCTTTAAAAATTAAATTTTCTGCCATAATATTATTAATTTTTTTGATATAAATATGATCGGCTTTTAAATGACTTATTACCTTATTTCCTCTAATTTTCTTGGGTCTATCTAATCTAAAGAAAATTAAAAATAATAAAAATTAATCTAATTTTGTGATAATCTCATATTTAACAACACAAAAACTGAATTGAACCTCCACAACCACTAATTTTTCTATAAAAAGCCTAGATAACTTGGGGAAGTGAATTATGTCCGAAGTGCTATGATAACTGTTCAAAAAGAAACCAAAAACGAGTAACCCAAGTTACAATGGTCCAAATCTACTATTACCCAAGTACTATGTATGGGTCATATGCCTAATAGAGTGTAGTCAAGTATTCTAGCAATTCTCACACTAGCTGCATTACGACATATTTGTTACAATCAAGTTTTGAGAAGAATTTACAAACTGTACACAGTTTTATATGTGGTTTATCATTCCAAATTAACTAGAATTATAGTCAAGGTTATTGAAGGCTGTTATCAAAAATCATGTCATCATATTAAAAAAAAATTTGGAAAAAATCATAGCTGACCACGTATGTATTTTGCCAATATAGGTTGTTTTGTGTACTTAACACATAAAGAATATTGTTAAACTCCCCTCCCAATCATAACCATGTTTCTACAAAAATGTTTTTGTTAAAAAAAAAAGTAAAATCCACCTTGGAAAGTTGAAGCCATGAAGGCTGCCATTATCAAATAACAGAAGAGATAAGAATCAGTACACAATTCCACAGAGATTCCAGAGTGCTCCAACAATTAAAAAATTCTGGAAGCAGTATAATGCATTACTCAATGTAGTACTTCCCTTTTTAAGGCAGAAAAACCAGAATATAATGTAAATTACCAAATAAATTATTTCCCAATGCAGCTCTGTTTCTTTATAACACAAAAACTGAATTGAACCTCCATAACACAACTTTAATTTTTTTTAATATAAATTTACTTTTTTTTACATAATTCTACTGTACTTGTAGAGTAGATTTTAATAATAGCTCATGATAATAAAAAATAAATATTTATTATGAAATTTTTATCTTTAAATAAATATATTTTATAATTGAAATGAAATAAAAGCTTACAGTAGGTATAAAAAACTTTTTCCTGAGGAATGACAGCAGATATATATAACTGTAAACTAAAACTAATATTAAACCCTATGCTTAGCTAGGTGACAGTTTTTAAATACTTTTACCTCATTAATTAACCACTATCCCTCAGATTACACAGTTACATATGACTGAAATACTCAATTTTTACCAACTAGATTTTTTACTGACTGAAGTATTAATACATAAAAAATAAATTGGTCATAATTCCTAAAAAAATAGCATCAACAAACCAACATTAATTGAGTTCATTCCTGGAAAGTAATTGAGAGAAATGTGAAATCATCAATGTGTAATGTTTGTAAGCACAAAACCCTACGAAAGAAATTTGAGGAATAATTTACCCATCTTGACAACTGCATGAAATGATAATTCCAAATAGTATAAATATCCAGCAGGGCTAAATATTCCTTACAGAGTATTTACAGGATTATTTGTTAATTTTTCCATTTGCAATATTGTTAATATTACATTTCATACTTTTCATGAAACTATATTCTACATATTTGAAGGATAGTGCAATGTCAAACCACAATCATATCTCTATATTCTCTATGCTGATGTATGCAAAATTCTCATTCAGCCCAATTATTGCATAACCAATTAAACAAAAATACAGTAAATAGTAATAAGGTAAAAATAGTTTAGAGAAAGTAAAAATTCATTAAAAGATAAGTGAACTAGTCAATTTACAGTCCTTTTTTTTACATAAATCCTGATATCAATTTACAGTCAGTAAATTGACATGCATTCTAAAAAAACCATCACATTAGAAGTCAAAAGATAATAGATGAAGTGAAACTGCATTAACTCAATTATGAAAAATTTTGAGAAAATTGTTTTTTGGCAAAAGAAAAAAAAGGATGCAAAAAATTTGCATTTCCCAGCTTGGCCGGTCAAGTCAAACAATGCAATTTTCTGTATTTTAGGTCTGGGGACTATAATTTAAAAAAATTGTACATATTTCTTGATAGCTCTATATATGTTGTATAAACTTTAAAAAAAGATTTTTTTGTTTATATATCATTACAGGTAACAATTTTGCTTTAATAAAGTTTTCTCTAAAATTCCTCTGAAGAAAATCAAAATTGTTTTTTTACAATATCTCCAAACCCTGGTGACAAGTTAAAAAAAACAAAAAAACATTAATATGATCAAAGCCCCATGTATAGAAATATCTGAGTCAAATTAAAGAAAATTGGTTTGGTCAATTCTGAAATATAAGGCCAAAAGCAGATATAACTTGTTATTCTAGCTATACTTGCCGGGAAAGTAAAATTTAAATTTTCTTAAATCTAATTTATAACAAGATATGAGAAAAATACTTTAGTCAAATTTCTGTCAATACCAGTCACATCCAAACAACACAAATAATATCCTTCCTAAATTAACTGAAAACCATGGAGAAGAGAATTGAAAATAAAAAAAACTTTACAAATAAAACTCAATTTTATTTACTTAACAAAACTTTACAAATAGACCACACATTCAAATAAAATTTTGTCCTAAAAGTTTTTAATCATTATTATTAATTAAAAAAAAAAAAATTACGAAGGTATCATATAATAAATCAATGACGAACATTCCATTAATTTTTCCAGACACTTCAGCATTCTTTACAAATGTTTTCCCTTTCACAAGTACATTGCCTTTAACTTTTCCAAAATTGCGTAATAAATCACTGACAGAAACTTTGTTTTCTAATTCATACTTTATTTCACTCACTGTTGTATTTATTCGTTTAACCATATTCATACTATAAGAATCTTGTTCAAGATTATTTGTAACATTTTCATAACCAACATCTTTGCCAAAAAATATTTTTGATGTTACAATTTCATCAACTGTCCAGTTTCCAGTTACTACATTTGTTTCATTTCTTTTAAAAATAAAATTTGCTCTATTTTAAGCTTCAGTTATATTTCTTCTTTGTTGATTCCATAGTTCCTAGAAAAAAAAGTAGTATAGAATATGGTTTTGATTAATCAATAACCGAAAATAATGGCAGATTTGGCTCAGTTAGTTTAACTCTGCTCTTTTTAATGATAACATTATATTATTTTAATTAAAATACTCAAAGAATTAAGAAACTGTGAAATGAGATTTCACAATGAAATATAAACTGAAAAAACAAAACATACAGAAATTACAAAATGTTTCAATAATTTCAAATATCAAAATAAAAAATAAACATAAAGTGGAAAAATATAAATATAGTTTTTCCAAAAGAATTGCTATTTAAAAACAGGACTCGCTACCATAGGGTGAATTAAATGTGTACTTGAGAGGATATTCTTGATGAATTTCATGACAAATAACGGAAACAGCACCAATGTAACAAGAAAAAACCACTAAAATGCAGGATGAAGATCATGGTTGATGAGATCGTGGCTTTTATGTTTGAAAAAAGTAGATTTTACAAAACCCTCCTCGACCCACACTCTCTTAGGATTCGATGAGGTGGTCTTGGCTCCGTACGAGTGGCATGAGTTTGAGCGACCAGCCACTATTTTATCCGATGCCATTTGCATAACCTGCAACATCGTTCGTGGTTCGTACATGAACAGGGAAAGCCATAATTCACAAATTTTTTCTGAAGGTTGGACGAGGATATAAGATAAATGAAGTGCCTCACACCATCATTTACCTACAGCATTATTTACTGGTTAACACCAAGTCCATGCAGAATGTAACTGAGTGTGTAAGCAATCAAGAAGCAAACCCAATAAACCTCAGAGGCAAAGAGTTAACCATGAGGCTGCATTTGAGAAGCTGAAACGACGGGTTTGATTTTCATTGATAATTGAGAATATAAAAATTCCTCCCCCAGACCCTCCATCGGACAGTCGATACGAGAAGCTTAAATGGTTAACGCAATAAATCATGCGCTTTCTCAAATATTTAGATTTCAGTCTTAAAACAATGAACAGGCAGATAATAAATTTAGACTCTGTGAATGCAGTGTTCGACGAAACCATCACAGGTAAAAAATAACATACTCTTATCCGTATGTACTCTATAAGTACTCCATACTCATTACATAGTAGAGTTTGTATAACAGCCATAAGAAATCCCATTCAACAAGAACATGTACAGGCTGCCGTGTGAGAGCTACCTGTACATATACACACAAACTGTTTATATTCTTTCGGAGTCAGGCTCGGACCATTCAATATCCATTTTAAGTTTGCTCAGCACCCTACGCCATGTTAAGTCTTTCTAAAGAAAGTACAGTCTTCTTTCTTGAACTCATTAACTGGTTGAACAGTATTACAATACACAATTAACTACAATTACAATACATCAACAAATATAATTTAAAATTTAATTTTTATTACATCAATACATTTTTACAATTCATTTTTACATTACATAAATTTATACAAACATTTGCTCAATAACTCAGAGGCATTGTTAATCTGGTCACTACAGATTTTAAACAATAATTACATTTAATTAAATTTTATCATAAATGTTCAACTTTTTTAAATCATTCTGAAAGTAGCTGCTTCAATTTTAATGGAGTATTAACATAGGCCCATGGCAGGGTGTGAATTTTATTTACAGAAATGCATATATCATTGAAATTACGAAGGGCTAATTTATTCATTTGAATCGTTTCAATAAAATTTTTCTTGGATCTAATATTTTCATGGTTTTAATAATAACAGTAGCACTATTGAGTAAACACTTTTTAAAAAAATCTTTGAATTTTATAGTAGTATGTACTATTTTAGTATGTTTTATAGTAGTATTAAGTTGCAGCTAAATGCATTTTCAATAAGAATAAATCACCAGATTTGCTCGACCGCTGCAACACTTGCCCCTATTGTAACAGTTTTCTCCGGACAACATGTTTCTGAAAAAGTAATTCTAAATTAAAAATTGAACATTTGTGAATTGAAAATAAAGCTTCCATTTAACCTTGGAACTAATGGGGGACAGAATGGCGCAATATGTCTAATGACTTTTTTGAAGCCATTTGCCTTTGAAAATTTTTGTATATGCTGCTGAGATCATATCACTGAACATTTTGAATTGTTCTTCAAATACGATCTCAACCTTAGTTTTAATTTTTTTTAACAGTCTCTGAATGAAACACTTTCTATCTCCAGGTTTCATACCGTCTGAAACATAGTATTTACTGTTCAGTAAATATCTTCTTATACAGCATATACACCAGAAACTGTTTGTTTTATCGCTTTATATCCACTGACAGTGAGTGAGTATAAGATCACCTCTTCGTCGAAATATGATAAATCATTTGCTTATGAAACAGAGAAACTTTCATAAAGGTCCATAGTTCATCGATTTCAGTTCTTTTAAACTGTTTAGCATCTACTTAGTTGATTGGTCATGCTACGTCTAACATTTCACCACATGTTAACATAGTGCAGAGAGTGTTCTCTTGTGCCAACTGATTTCCTTCCACAGCTACCGGGTAGCAATATCCTTGTTGAAGGATATCGCTGACTGAAGATTTTTGAAATTTGAAACACTGCCTTCATTGTCAGTGAATGATGGGATAGAGCTTTTTCAGCCCCTCTTCCCAATGCCTCCTGCCCCAAGATTACAAACATTAGGCCGTATATGTAATATAATTATACAACAGCGAGTAAATTGACATTTACAGCAATGTCTTTGTTTACGGCCAGATGTTGAGGCAGGAAGAGAACACTGCCAGCTTTAACCAAGAATAACCGCTGTCCCTGAACTGATGAAGACCTGATGGACCTGGCTGCAGTTCATTGTGAACTTCCAGCGTGTTTTAAACATTTGGCTCTGCTGTTGCAGCTAATAACACAGCTCATCCAACTCAAAAAGAGGTCATCTCCTTCCATTTGTTAACCTGGAAGGAACCCAGTTGAAGTTTTTGAATGGCTTGCTCAAGATCAATGACCTCTCCATCATTGGAAAGGTTGCATCTTCCTGTGCGAGACATCTGCAGAAAAACTTCCCTTTTGAAATATGAATTCTTATTATGTTAATTACATTGGAATTAAATATCTGAAACTTCACTGAAAAATGCATCCGCATCAGAATGGTTTCTAAAACAAAGAAAAACATAATATCCATCTAAATAATACCATAATACAATTTCTTTCTGTACATATTTAAATAAATGAATACACTTAGGTTGATTTTATTGAAAATAACCTTAATGCTGATATAAATGGAAAGTGTTGAGTAAAGGTTTGTTGGAAAAAATCACAAAAATAAATCTTTACTGCAAACTCACATGATAAAAGATGGTTATTTAACAAATTATATTACTTAAAAGAAAGACTAAAATTAAATTGTTAGATACATAACGTACAAACAAAGAAATTTATCCTGATAATCAGAGATAATATATTTTGAATATATGGCTTTATTACCTTAAATGAAACAAAGGATCAGAAAACAAAACTATTCATCGAGGATAAATTAATCCTGAAAACAATTTATAGGCATTATGACAGTAAATTATTAAAAAAACAAAGTCTGCATTAATTTTATAAACATAAATATTATTTAAATCTAACAGCACTCAATCTTAATTTATTTTAATTGCATAATTAATGGTGTTCCCTTATAATTCTCACCTCATTCGATACTGTTGTTGTTGATTTACAAGTAGTTTTTTATTCAAGTTTAAAGCACTGTAACAAAACAAATTAATTTTTCTTTATTAGTATTTAAATGGACTAATTTTAACTTTAAAACAGCCTATCATTATTTTATTTTCAGCACTTAATTAGACGATTGGAAGCAAGCAAGTATATAAAGTGCATAATTATTATTTAGTAAGTAATACATACAAAGTGTTATAGTCATGATACAAAAGAAAGCAGGAGCAGATAAATGTGAAGAATGCAGAACAATTAACTTAACTGGTCATGCATCACAAATCTTAACTAGAATTCTGTACAGAAGAATTGAGAATAGAGTGAAAGAAGTGTTAGGAGAAGACCAATTTGGTTTCAGGAAAAGTATATGGACAAGGGAAGCAATTTTAGGCCTCAGATTAATAGTAGAAGGAAGATTAAAGAAAAACAAACCAACATATTTGGCATTTATAGACCTAGAAAAGGCATTCGATAACGTAGATTGGAATAAAATGATCAGAATTTTAAAAAAATTAGGATTCAAATACAGAGATAGAAGAACAATTGCTAACATTTACAGGAACCAAACAGCAACAGTAATAAATGAAGAACATAAGAAAGAAGCCGTAATAAGAAAGGGAGTCTGACAAGGATGTTCCCTATCCCCATTACTTTTTAATCTTTACATAGAACTAGCAGTTAATGATGTTAAAGAACAATTTAGATTATGAGTAACAGTACAAGGTGAAAAGATAAAGATGCTACGATTTGCTGATGATATAGTAATTCTAGCTGAGAGTAAAAAGGATTTAGAAGAAACAATGAATGGGATGGATGAAGTCCTGCGCAAGAACTACCGCATGAAAATAAACAAGAACAAAACAAAAGTAATGAAATGTAGTAGAAATAACAAAGATGGACCACTGAATGTGAAAATAGGAGGAGAAAAGATTATGGAGGTAGAGAATTTTGTTATTTGGGAAGTAGAATTACTAAAGATGGACGAAGCAGGAGCGATATAAAATGCCGAATAGCACAAGCTAAACGAGCCTTCAGTAAGAAATATAATTTGTTTACATCAAAAATTAATTTAATGGAAATATCGCCATATAAGCTTTATATGGAAGTGAAACTTGGATGATCGGAGTATCTGAGAAGAAAAGATTAGAAGCTTTTGAAATGTGGTGCTACAGGAGAATGTTGAAAATCAAATGGGTGGATAAAATGACAAATGAAGAGGTTTTGCGGCAAATAGATGAAGAAAGAAGCATTTGGAAAAATATAGCTAAAAGAAGAGACAGACTTATAGGCCACATATTAAGGCATCCTGGAATAGTCGCTTTAATATTGGAGGGACAGGTAGAAGGAGAAAAAATTGTTTAGGCAGGCAACTTTTGGAATATGTAAAAAAAATTGTTAGGGATATAGGTTGAAGGGGGTATACCGAAATGAAAGAACTAGCACTTGATAGGGAATCTTGGAGAGCTGCATCAAGCCAGTCAAATGACTTAAGACAAAAAAAAAAAAAAACAAAGTGTGTAATAATTATTTTGGAAGTAAAATATAAAAAGTGTGTAATTATTATGCTAATATCTTATTTTATAGAAACTAAACTCTTACATATAGAAATAAGTATTATTTGAAGTGCATAATTATTATTTGAAAAATGTAATATAAATTTGCACCACAGGCATGTAAATGGCTATTGATTTTATTACTTAAGAGAGGTTACTTAAATGTATTAATTTTAATCTAACAGTAACTATGAATATTAATTCTATTTCCAGTTTGCAATTCATATCTTATTTTTTAGAGAAACTGAACTAGGACATTTGCTTATAAATATTATTTTATGTGCACAATTAAACTAGAGAAACTAAAGTATATAAAGTGAGCAATTTTACAGAAATTATGCATTTACAGAAAATATCTTATTTTATAGAAATTAAAAATATACAACTGCCTATAAATATTATTTAAAATATGTAACAACAAAATAGTGCATTTGTATATGGATATAGACTAGTAACAAGAACGTTCCCTCATAATTTTCACCTTATTGGTGATTAAGATGCTGCTGTACTTGTTGGCATTATTGTACTGATAGTTGCTGCTGTACAATTAGCAATAATTTGGACTATCACTATAACAAAAGAAATTAATTTTTGTAATTAATATTTTAACTTAAACAATTTATTATTTAATTTTATTTTCAACACATACTTATATAACCAAAAAGTAAAAACATAAAGTGTATAATTTTTCAATAAATCTTATTTTATATAAACTAAACTCATAAATTTAAAGTATTATTTAAAGTGCATAATTCTTATTCAGAAAATAAAATATATAAATTCACACATCATACAAATGCAAACCAGTATTAATTTTGTTTCTATGCAGATATTTTTATTTAAACTGTCCAATTTTAACTCTAAGAACTACCAAATATTAATTTTACTTCTAGGGTACAATTAATATCTTATTTTATAGAAATTAAACAAATACATTTGCTTATAAATATTATTTAAAGTGCGTGATTATTTTTAATATTACTTTTAATATTTAAAGATCATAATTATTATTTAATTATTTTTAATATTTAAAGACCATAATTATTATTTAAGAGTTGTTTCACTCACCTGAATGAAAATGAAGATAGCGAAGATCGAAGATGATGTAAATAATAACAAAAAGTAAAATGACAATGTAGTATACACTGAAGACTAAAAGTGTTAGGTATGAACACAATGAAAATTTGGCGGGTATTTATCACTGACACAAATGCATTATCGTTTGATGACTTTGTAACAAAGAAGCAATCAAGTCTGAAGCAACACAGTGGAAATTATAGTAGAACACGTGAATTCACAGGATTTATCATTTGATAACTTTAAAATAAACAAATTAATTAGTAAACAAAATATTGCAATATCATCAAGCACATGCATTGTACACAAAGACTTTATCATTGACACAAATGCATTAACAATAGATGTCTGAAGTAAACAAACTTATTAGTAGATAAGGTTACTTTTTTTGGCAGTTTTTTGTACAACTATCAGTATAACTAGCGCTTCATACAATGTATGTTATATTTTACAGCAGAATGACATGGATAAAACAAAAATTACATTATAACAAATGACAAATAAATCATACCTGAATGAAATTTCTTTTCTCAACTAACTTATGAATTTCCCATGATAATGGGCTATCTAACTCTTGTAAGGTCGTATTAATATAATATAATTTTGAATTTCTATTTTTATATGGTATTAACAAACATGGCACTGATGAAGCAGTTGGTCCAAAAAGAAAAACAGTGCTTTTGCCATAAGAATAGTCCCAATAACATGATTCTTCGTTTTCTGAAGAAAAAAATGACAAAAATAAAAGCGTTACTGAAGATTATACAAAATGTCTAATAAAACTACATTACAAGGTATATTCAGAAAGTAAGTTTCTAATGGCATTACAATACTATGGTTGCAATTCTTCTCATGCTGAGTTTCACAATATAGGAAAAGGATTGACATAATTATTATTCAGCTGTCTACTATTATTTTAGAGAATGCTTCTTAGTGTGTATTTATAATTAATAATTACACACATGCTTCTTTCAATTCAAATCACATTTAATGCTGTGCATTTTCCAGAAATCTCATGTTCACTTTAACACTGAACTGTGTCAGAAATTGTCCAGATACTGGGTACCTAAGAAGTTTATGGAAAATCACAAAATGAAATGGATGGATGGGTTGAACGTTAGAATTTTTGACTTGGTACAGAGAACAAGGCAATGACTCGCCAAACCACATAGTCACTGTGGCAAAGCATGGGTGGCGCATTAATACCTGAAATGAAACAGCAACATATGGAATGGTGACACATTTCATTGGTTGCTCAGAAAAACAAAATGCAAGCCAATTTTTGCCACATGGAAGATCATGTGCGCAGTCTTTTGAAACAAAAATAGGAGTTTTGTTTATAAACTTCTTCACAATCAATAGTGATATCTAATGGAGATAATGAAAAAATTGGCTCATGCAATTCAGAGCATGGCTTGCTTACATAGGCTGTTCTGTTAATCACAATACTACAAACCCGCACTGCCACCACATTACAATGTCACATCTCAACCTTTGACTGGGAGGAGTTCGATGATCTTATTAAGCCTGGATCTTGTACCATACCAAATGACTTATTTCCTTTCTTATGTTTTAAAACCTTCCTTGCTGACAACGGATCCACATGATTATGAGGTCAAATAAGTTGTTAACATGTGGCTCATGCTGCAGGTGGCATCATTCTATGATGAAGGGATATCTGGTTGATAATTGCCTCAACAATGGTGGCAACTGTGTAGAAAAGTAGAGTAAGATTTGTGCTTCAACAAGATAACATTTTATATGAACATGTTGATTTTTATTTAATTGTCCTTCAGAACTTACTTTCTAGATAATCTCTTGCATTAAAAGCTTTATTATTTATTTGTGAAGAAATTGAATTAATTTAAATACTTAAATATCTTTATTTCTATTTTAAACATAATGTAGAAAGTATTCTAATAAATTAAATATTACTGGAGTGAAATATTCCATAAATACCACTGAATTTCACCACCCTTAAGAGCTTAAGCAGTAAAACCTTCTGCAACTCCTACTATTACAAACCTTTTTTTTTTTTTTCTGTTTAACCTCCGGGGCCACAGTTAAGCATTACTGTACAGAGGACGAGATGAATGATTTGTAGCGTGTGTGAAAAATGCCATGCCTGACTGGGATTCAAACCCGGGACCTCCGGGTGAAAGGCCGAGACGCTACCACTCACGCCACAGAGGCCGGCCTGATTACAAACCTAGCATTGCTAGTATTGGTTATGAAACCAAGTATTCATATCATTAAACAGTGGTAATGATGGAACCCTAACAGTAAAAGTTTATAAAATTAAGACTAAAGTTGGGGTAGTCATGGAATTAAATATATATAGTTTATCCCAAAGGTAAGTGAACTGATTTTTTATATAATTATCTATTGGACTTACCTGAAATTACAAGTTATCTTCTTTGAATTATGACCTGTGGTAAGTTACACAACAGCTCCAATGTTTCTTCCATTGTTCATAGTAGTACCAGAAGTCATTTTCCTTAAATGTGTATAGCTCATCAATTACAGTTTTTCATCATACCAAAATGATGACCCTTCAACTTCAATTTCAACTTAGGGAGAAGGGAGAAACTGCACGGAGCTAGATCTGGGCTGTAGGAAGGCTGTGGAAGTAAGGAAATGTTTTTCTTCACCAGAAATTCATGAACTGAAAGCAAAGTGTGAGCTGGCGTGTTATCATTGTGTAGCAACCAATCATGTGCAATGTCTATTTGTACTAACTGTACCCTTTTTCGAAGTTTATCCAAGATAAATTTGTAAAAGGCGCTATTAACTGTCTGTCCTGGAGGTACAGATTTTTTGTGCACAATGCACAGCTTGCACCAGTTTCACATTTTCATCATTTGTTGATGAGGCTGGTCTTTCAGAACAAGAGTTGTCTTCAATATTTTCTCGGCCTCTTTGAAAGCTTTATGCCACTTAAAAACCATACTTCTCAATAGAGTGGCATCTTCATAAGCTTTGGTTAAGGAATCAAATGTTTCTGTGGCAGACTTATAGAGTTTCACACAGAATTTGATAGTGTAACGTTGTTCAATATTTTCTTTCATCATAAACATAACAAGATTAAAACATAACCGTACACAAACAGCAGTAGTGTGGGACTGACTCAATTGAACCATTTGAAACAATTATGCAGGTGCAACCAAAATGACCTACTGTTATACATCAAGTACGTTTTACATTACCTGTTTGTCTGTAGGAATACACTTGCTTTTGGGACAAACCGCATATCTCCCAAATAGTGAATTTTGTTTTATTACACTATTAGGTAGTTCATTTGTTAATACTAATACATAACATATTAGTAGTAATATACAATAAAATGGTTCAAAATTACTTGGTAATACTTCAGGAACAGGCTTAGGATACTAATATAAAATATATGTTGGTTAACACTTCATTTTTTAGTTGCATCTAGCAAAATAATCATACTTAGTTATACGCTTTATAACACATGCAGCTATACTGGCATCCTCATGTGAATACATCATGCAAAATAAAAATGTGTATACTATCAATACAAATCATTAATATAGTAACATAATACAAATACTAGTTATTACATATCATGAACTCTCTGCCAATCACTAAAATTCTATGCTATCAATGATTATTTGTGCATTGACTGTCAATGATTATAAAAATATGTAAAATATCTGTCATTATTATATTCATTTGATAAAATTGATTATCTATTATAATTTTAATAATTTTCTTAATTGTATTCAACATTAAAATAAATAAACTCCTTCTTAACAGTACTGCAAAACATATAATAAAATATTTGAATGTTAATTGTTGGATGCAAATTATACTCAGTCTTCCACAACCCTTGAGTAGGCGTTAGCCCACATCATAACTTTATAATCTGTGAACTGCATTAGTTATGTACACAATTTCATTCCTTTTACCTTCCTAGTAATTAGTTTTATGTCTCAGTGTGATTTCAGCCACTGTGCCAAATTTTTATGGTAGTAATACCACAATAAATATACTAAACAATAAAAAATCTCTTAATGGGATATTTATTTCAAGTTGTAAGAGATTTTTATTTTTGTTAAAACATTTTGTATCAGATTTGAGGTAGATATTCAAGGTAGTACTACAAACTGACATATTTTCTTCATCTAAATCGTCTATCAATAAATCTATCAAAAACTGAAAATACAATTATAATGTTAGCAAGTTTGTGACAGTTAAAAAATTTTTGGAGACTGGCAAATTTTTATTCAATAGATGTGAAAACCAGCCAAATATAGCATAAAAACTCTATGTGACGTAAAAATCTATATTTCTAACATGGGAATATATAATTTGTCAAATAAACTGATTGCCTATACTCAATACCAAATAAATAGAAATAATATTCATAAACTAAATAAGTGTTTATGGGTCATAACAACATTTAATAATTGGTATCAAATATCAAAAATTATGATCTCTGTATTCTTTTTTTTTTTAAATCTTACTTTCAGGCAGTAAGAAATAATAAAAGAGATTAAACAGTAGAATTTCTACCAAAGAATAATACAAATGTTTGAGAAAGCCAAAGAATTAAACACATTCTGAATGTGATTATTTGAATGAAGCACGTTTTTAAAGTAAGATCCGTTTTGAATTTGCTGCTTATGCACACAATGTAAACAGATGGCACTTTTGCAGCTCAGTTATTTCAATCAACAGTAGCTGTACCCGCAATATTTTAAGTCATTTTGTTGTTAGTTGTTTATATTTACCCATTTATAATGAGCACTACAATTTGTAATGCTGCCAAGCGTAAAGTACAAGGATTAATCTGATTTTTGATGCCAAAAAACAATTCTGCAACTGAAATTCACACACAAATTTGTGATGTTCATTGGAATAATACAAGTTCATTTTTTTATTGGAAATGAACGTAAATGATGAAAAATATAGCGCTGACCATCAGTGATAACAGATAATTCAACTGAAAAAGTTGACAAGAAATTTGAGAAAATCTTCACTTCACCATGTCACATTTGTCTTTGATATTTCCTGTTATTTCACAATCTTTGATTTATGTAGTTTTGGCTGAAAAATTGGGCTGTAAAAAATTGTGTGCCACATGGGTGCCAAAGACGTTAACTGACGCACACAAGAAAAAATGTCTGGCCTCAGTGCATGAATTTTTACGACATATTTCATTGGGATTTCTTATTTAAATTTCGAGGTAAACCAGCAGTCCAATGTAATGACAGCATTCATTGTCTCCTAGACTGAATAATTTCACACAAGAACATTTGGCAAAGAAGCTTATGGCTACTGTTATTTGGGACAAAACGGAAGTCTTGCTTGTTGATTTTAGCGATTGCAAAACTATTCTGAATGAAGTCCGAAAAAGAACTCCATGTTTTTAAATTGAATTTACATTATTAAATTTACTTAGAATTACAAAAGTAGGTATTTTATTACATGAAAGTACAAAGTCTAAATTTTTTTTTTTACCTCAATGTAACTCATCATTTACTATCAGTGGTGTCATCAGTGTCTGGAGTTATTCATGCAAGGACACTTACTGTTATTCTTTGGCACAGGTGATCTCAAGTAACTAGAACTTTTTTTGGGATGTCTTCTACATAGTTCCAAAAGATGAAACCAGCATCAAATCAGGACTTTGCATTGGCCAAGCTACGGAAGCTTTTCTGCCATCTAGCCTTCTAGGAACCTGTCACTGAACACAGACCACACAACTTCTGCATAATGTAGAGGGGCTCCATCTTGTCGGAAAAGAAGGCTGTTTGTAGTTTATGGCCATGGGATAAAAATGGCCCAAAAATTTGATTATGCATGAAACCAGACATTCACTTGACAACTATGGATGAATTCCACCAATTCCTGGGGATTTTCAGTGCCCCATACTTGACAATTATGGCAATTCGTGGCTCTAGAAACATGAAAGTTGCTTCATCAGAAAATAAAATACACCACAGGTAGTTTTCATCAGCAGAAAATAATGAGTCTAACATGGTCATTACAAATTGAATTCTTTGTGACTTATTGTTAGGTTTAATTTCACGAAAAAGTTTTTGTTTGTATATAAAAAGTTTTAATCACTTGTGAACATCATGGGGAGTGCTTTTAAGAATGTTCAGTTGATTAACACTATGAACTGAATGTTTTGAATTTCAATGGAAAGACAGTAGAAGTCGAATTCTTTCTCTGATTTAAGTACTTCTTTTGGGCCTATCTGGTAAGTGTCCTTTCAATATATTTCTAGTTTCCAAAAACTGTTCATACCACTTACATATGGCTTTATCATTTGGACAATTACTATAATAGATTTGCATATAATTTCTTTGTACAAGTCACTGGTTTTGTTTCTGAGAAATCAGTATACTACTACTGTGCTTTCTTTTATAGTGATGCCATGGTACTGAAGCCTGGGCTCATAACAGTTTGGTCTATGTAACAGTAGACTATATGTAACACAGCTGCTATCTGATGGAGAATGTGTAAACTAAAACTTAATAGTTATCATTACAAGATATACATAAAACACTACTGAGAGCTAAAAAATAAAAATTATATTTGTTCTTGAAACCCATTCTTTTTCAGACAACTGGTATTGTCATGCAATTTGAATCGCTGTGTATAATACATCATTTTGAAAACAAATATGACAATATGTGAGTCAATGAGTCCTTATATAATTCAGAATAAATTTCAAAATAATATAATGCTTACCTTCAGTTATGTTACTTTGATGATCATAGAAACTAAATGGATAATCTGAAAGTGGTATAAATCCTCCAAGAGTACCACTCCATTTAAAAAATTTAATTGATGAAGAATTTTGCTCATGGGCTAGTAACAGAGTATCATCACGATATGTGTCAAGTTTAATCGGCACCCATTTATCAATTAGACCTTATGAAATTAAAATAATACAATTAATTAAACTTTGATAAAACGTAGCTAATTTATTTTCATGTAGATGCATATATAATATAAGAAATGAAGTAAAAAAAAAATTTTAAGATAAACATTCATAGAAATATAAACATTTTATAAGCAGTAGGATCAATATATCTGAAGTTGTGTACGTGATAATTTGATGAAGATTGGTTAAAGTTTTTCTGAGTTACACTTAATTTAACGTTGACAACAGATAACATAACCTCAATTGGAGTATTTTTTCAGTTGCATGGTACTGAAGGATAAAAATTGATTTTCCTTACATACTGAGGTATGAAGATTATGAAAATTCCATTTATATATAAAATTTTTTGGCTCAAAAATCTCCAAAACTACTAGTTAAATTTCATTGAAATTTAGATTTTCTGTAACATTTTATCTAAGTTGTGGACATCACAATTTGACATGGATTGGTTTAGTGGTTCTTGAATTCCATTCAATTGTTCCAAAAAATTTGAAAATTTTGTTGCTGGAAAATCTCCAAAATTATTAAATTAATTTCATTGAAATTTAGTTATGTTGTTTGTAGTAGTTTATCTGAAGTTATGTATGTGAGAATTTGATGAAGATTGGTTGAGTCGTTCTTCACTTGTGCTCAATTTAATTTGACAACAGACAACATAACTTAAATGGAGTTATCTGAATGTATTTTTCATACACGTTTATGCAGTGAGTTTATAGTGGTGAGCGAGTTTAAACTTAATGCTTGTGAGTAGGGTTTATTCATTACTTTTATTATGTCATCAAATTTGATTATAATTTAATCTTCTTATAAACAGAAAATATATTTTAATATAAAATAAATACACCTCTTTTAGCTTCCTCATTTATGTTTTGTATATTTTTTGTGCAAAAATTTATATAATAATTATATAAAATAAAACAACAAGAAGTGGTCTTACGCAAAACTGTGCAAGAATGTTTTTTCAACCAAGAAAGCAAAAAAAAAGACATTTTTTTTTGTTTAAACCATTTGTTTTTTAAACCATTTTACGTTTTATGCAAAATCATATATCTTTCATTATCCTCTGATGTATTCTAAGGATGATTTTATAGTATACAATGTGTTCAATATTTTTGTGGATTTACCGTCACATCCTGTGATAGTAACCTGTCAAACTAACCACAGTGACACAAATTACCTAATCAGTGATTAGGATAAGACATGGGCTCCTCATATAATAAGTAATAACTATGCAATTAACTTGAAAGGATGGCTAAAAGGCACATGAAAGGCTTTACCGCTAGGTATCCCTATGGTTTGGTTGAAAAGACACTTAAATGATTGTTATTTTTGTTTAACTAATGTGTTTGGAATTTCAAAGAAATCTTAACACACTTTACTATATACTTCATCGTCATTGGCACTCAGACCTATACCTCACAATGAATCCAATCCAAGTTCCTGAAAACTTGTTTTACAAAAACAGTGATGAAGAAACAAGAACAGTGACACAGTGGAAGAAGATAATCAAGATTCAAACTTTGAATTACAATCCAGTGAGCCACATCTTACATTACAAGAAGAGCTAAATGACTTTGTAAGATTTAAAATTATCAAAAAATCTAACTGAACTTTTAGCCTCAAGATTACATGATTGGAATTTACCTATATATATATATATATAAAAATATTGGGCTATCAAAGCTGATTGAAAAGTTTAAAAAAAATTCATACAGAGCTATGGGATGTAATATGCCACAAAGAGTCCATTTTCTGCATTCAAATCTGGATTTCTTCCAGCCAAACCTTAGGGCAGTAAGTGATGAACATGAAAATATAGTGTAAACATTTACACAAAAATATTTCAGTGTCGGAAAACTGTTACAAAGACAAATGTTATTATGTTAACTGATTCCTGTTGAATTCAAGATGTACCTGAAGTTACCCACAAAAGGAGGGCATCTGCTATAATAAGTTTTAATGTAAGTATATGACATTCCACAACAGTATTTGTATTAACTGTTATAGATCTTTAATATGCCATTTCTGTTTAACTGTGGGCTACAGATCTGTAAATAGAATAGTCTATTTACAAATCTGTAACCTACACAAAAAAAAACAATGCAAGGAAAGGTATCACACTTAGAGAAACATTAAAAAAAAATTATTTTGTATACCAGTGTTATTAATATATGATACAATCATTTACTAGAAAATGAAACTCACAATTTTCTTGAAAGTAATCATTTTTTTAAAACTGGCATCCTTTAACACAGAAGCTGCTACATCAAAATATATATCCAAATATAGGTGAGACAATCAAACAAGTAGGTACCCCAAAAATTCAATTAAACATGTTAGTTAAGAACAAGGTCACACTGCAGAAATATCAACATGATGTTCATAATTTATGTAATATAGATTACAAATGATATTTGTTTACAGTGACTGACAGAATGAAGGCTAGAAAAATATCCTTTATAAGATTACATTTAGTCATGAAACTGCTTTTTTATCTAAGTTATAAGATGAATCATCAACATTAAGATAATGGATACAGACAATCCAGATGGTACAGTGGAATATCTTTGAGATTCACCAAACATAAATGTTTCTGGGTCTCATAAGTTCTTTTAAAATTGATATCTTTTTTAATCCAGCCCACTATAACTGCGATTAGTTACTTTGGACGTGGTTTGAGAGAATTTAACTTGAGGGATAATGAATTATTGCAATAATTGTTTTATATGAAAATACACAGGGAGTAATGAAACAATAGCCTGACCATCATAATTGCCTAATTCATTACTATAATTGTTACTATCATAGACATGGCAGACAGGATTTGAGATGAAATAGTTAATAAGTGAAATATCTTCCACATTTAAGGAAACCAAATTAAACATTCATAAAGAGCTGCATATTAAACATGAAAATACACTTGCACTCAAGCCTGCAATAAAAAAGTCAGTAAATTCTTTACTTTCTTAATAATTAAATGTTACGTTGGTAGAAATTAATTTACAAATAGTTTCTTCAATGCTGTAGTACACAGTAATGAACAATGTACTTCAGTTGTGCAAATACATATACAAAAGAATTTAATTTACTTACCTAATTCACCTTTTAAATCATGAATAAGGGTACCATCTGGTTTTATTTTAAAAACAGCTGATTTTTCCCCAGTTACAGCTAAATAATTCTGATGAGCAGTAACAAATGTTATATTTTTTACTCCAACATAAGAAAAATTACTGTATGGTTTAAAATGGTTAATTACTTCATTATTTAATGAAATTTCTGTTCGATATGCAAGAATAGTATTCAATTCATTTTGAGCTACGAATAAATACATTAAATCTCCTATGTAACTTAGAGCTAAAGACCAACTTGGACAAAGTAATGGTAATTTTTGTGATAATCTGGAAAAAATTAAACTGAGTTTTTAGTAAATATTTATCACTAATTAATCACTATTTGATAAAATATTTATATAATTCTTTGCTAAATACAGCTAGCTATCCAATGTTACATAGTCTCTAAATAACAGCAGCTGGTAGCACAGTAATCATAATACCAGACACCCAGAAAATAACATTATAAGTCAGATTTGATTGAGTCAGATTGAGATCTTTATACACAACAATTGAGAAATAACTGTTCTTTTCTAGAAAAATCCTCTTGTAACTCATATCCATGTTACAAAATATTCTTGTGAAATATTAGTGAAATTGAGTAATGTATTTCATTTTGCATTTCAACTGGATTTTTCTTTAAACAGTCATTTTAGACTTACAACACTATTTTACTGGGTGTGTGATATACAAAACAATCTTTAGGCTTGTATACACATGGATAATACAGTGTACATAAATTAAGTTCCTCTTTTTTCCTATTATTGTTAATTTAGAGAATCTTGACCAATGGCATATCTATTTCAGACATAAATACCTTTTTAACATAATCTAAAATTTCATCTGCCATATTGGATTCAACTTAACTTTTTAAAGGGTATTGTGGTAATTTATCTGTTTTTTATCATTTCAGTGTAAAATTTGATGAAAAGATGAATGGCAAAAGCTATGCACTGATATCTCTATCCATTTTCAAGAAATTAGCTATTAAAGAACATATTGACTACTTTGGACAACCAAAAATAGAACACATTTTAAACCTAAAATAGAACAATATTCAAAAACAATTAGAATTGTGAAAATTTGTTGATTCATTTTACATTTATTGATTTTCTCTTAAAATCCTTCGTACTATTGGTCAGCAAATACCTATAAACAAAATCATCAACATTCATTTAATACCTGATATTTTAAATATCATTTTAGACTATTTCAAACAATACTGTTATTTATAATAGAAGTTACAATTTGAATTAAGAATTTAATTGTTTATTTTGTTTTGTTAAGAAAGTGATACAATTACTATGTTACAATTAAAAGTAATACTGAAACATGTAGTGCTGCTTATAACGTTTTTTCTGCTTTATAAGTTAACTGCTTTATACGTTTTTCTTTAGTACCTCTTTTCATTTTTGCCTATTATTCAGTTTTTTCAGCAGTAGGTGCTGAAAAATGATTCTCTACTGGATTCTCAGGATTACTGATTCAGTGATTCTCTACTGGATCTATGTCACAGTGGTAATATAAATTTTTGAAAAAATTTAACAATATTTATTTTTTTAAGTAGGCAGTATAAATTATCACAAAACAAAATGACACTTCAACAGTCTTCTTCCTGATCATCCTGTTTCAATTAGCTACCTTAGAAAGTTGGTAGCTAGTGGAAGTGTTAACAAAAACAAGAAAATATCTCAATTTCCTCTAGTTTATTACAAAAAAAATTATACTCTGTGTTTTTTTGGACAATAATGAACAGTCTACTAGTTGTATTGGCAGTAAGTATGAAATAGATCATATATCTTAACAGACCTTTAAAAAAAATAATAAATTCTATTCTTACAAAATGCAGCTACATCAAAAACTCAATAAAGATAGTTCTCATCACCAAATTCAATTTTGTAAGGAAATGGGCAATATTTTAACAAATAATTCATAATTTGTCAACAATACTTCCATCAGTGATAAATGCACTTTCCATAATAATTGGTTTGTTAATAGACACAATCGTAGGAACTGGGATACCAATTACTTGAAACACTTATTACTTTGAAGTAACATCCAGTACCATTTGGGTTGCCATTCTAGACAACTGGACCTTTACTCATTGATAGCAATCTTACAGAAGCTATGTAACTGCAATGTTAGGAAAGGAAATCACATCAGTAAGTAGAAACATTATGACTGAATTCTGGGAAAAATTACTGCAAGGTAAACTCTGTTTTCTAGAAAAATGGTGTATTACCCCAGTTCAACAGAGAAGTATGCAAATTAATTCTTAAATACTGAATTTCCAGAAAAATGGATGGGTTGAAGAGGATCAGTAGACAGGCCATCATGTTCTTCAGATCTTATACTGGAATTTCTCTTGCAGGGATGTGTGAAGTCCACCATTTACAAAAATCCTGAAGCAGATATTGAAGACCTGAAGAACAAGCTAGCTGATGTGAGTCAATCCCTTATCTTTGAAATGCTTTCAAATGTAAAGATAGCATTTCATGATAGAAGGTGCGATTGGAAAGTTTTAAGGCAGCTGCTGCTACTACTCAATAGGAGGATTATTGATTTTGCAAAATGGGTGAATAAACTGAATGAGTTTTGGTCAAATTTTGTTTAAAAACCAGGAAATCAACTTTGAAGACTTATGAACTCTTAAAAATAGATTTGGAATAAATGTTTGAGCTGATCAAACGTTTTTATCTGGTTAACAGATTCAGAGATGGTTACGAATCAAAATATTGTGAAAGTTCACGATTTAGTGTGCTCTGACTGTAGACTTACAATTAGAAAGGTGGTTGATGAACTGAAAAAGGTTATGTTACGTGACAAAGTTTACAACTGTTTGGAGAATTTTGTAAAGCAATTTTGTATCTGAGTAACTTATAAAGCTTAGATCAAGGCAGTAAACTAAGATTGCATTTAAATTACCAAAATATTATATTAACAACAAAAATTTACTTTTTGTTACTTTTCAAACTCTAAAGATCGATTCGTATTGTCAAGGTTTTCATTCTGACCATGTACGGGTAAATAAAGATAATTTTACTATTTTAACCTTAAATAAGTTGATCTAAAATTCTTTGAGTTACACATTTTCATGCAAAAAATGCCTAATTTTACAGTAATTATTTACCGCTTAGCAGCATCAGATAAACAAATTAATAACAAAAATAAATAACTTTACCAGCATCTCATTGTGAAACCTGTACCATGAAAGATTGGTTATTGGTGTATTTAATGCAACTACACAAAGTATTTCTGTTGTTTTTGAGGTAACATTTCACCATTCAAACATTGATGCAGATACTGGTTTTGAAGGAACATCTGAAACATACAAAGAACTACCAGTAAACATTTATAAAATTAATAATAGAAACGTTAACAATTTTTTTATACAAACAAACAAAAACTGTTCTGGTACATTAACACATCAGAAGAAGGCAATATAGAAATAAGTTTAAATTACTAAAAAACAAATAAATTTAAGAAAGTTCATAAGTACCTCTTTCAGTCTGTGTCAATTTCAATTTTTTATCATGTGGTATCTGCTGCAAACCAGTAATACTAATCAACTTATTTTCAGCAAGACGTAACAAATATATATAATTAAATCTTGATAATGAGTACCAATGAAATACACCATCACCATAATTGAATACTATCTCTTTTACTGATGAAACACGCAAAGCTAAAAAAGAAAAGAACATTAAATTTATTAATCTATTCTAAACAAAAGTATTAAAAAATAGACTTTTTTTTAACTACCTAAATTTAAATTGATAACATACTGATCAAATACAAAAAGTCAGTACTGATAAGAAAAGATGATTGCTCAGTTGGCAGTAGCAGTTCAATTTGTTTTTAAATTAGTAAAAGTGAGTAGTTGTTGATTAAAAAAAGATGGTTGGTTGGATACATTATTTGAAAGTTGGTCAGATGTAATAAAACAGTGATATATGAGTACAAGATGTATAAAATACAAAGCTATGATTCTCTATTCTGCCCAAGTATAACAAAATAACTCTTAGTATAACTTAATGATCTTGACAACTACGTAGATCCACAAGTCAAGCTACTAAAGGTAGTTCAACAATGGCTACTGTATTCCCAGTGTGGACTCAGTAACAGGTAGTTGTTTTAATTGGAAAAATAGATAGCAAAAATTGAAATTCATCATCAATATCATTGGCATGATATTATAAATTTACTGATGATCAAATTAGTGTGACAATGAACAGAAAACCAGGTATTGTTCCACAAAAGGAGATACCATTAATAAAAGACGATAAAATTTGTATCATTTGTAATCACCATATGACTACCAAATATAAGAAATTTATTTTTTAACCTTTTACAATACAGTACAACTTGAAACATTGTTTACAATCATTAAATCCACCAAAGAATACGCAGCAGAAGAATCTCAAAGCATATGAGACACAAGACATACGAAAAATCTCATAGATGCATTCTTTGCTTAACTCCACCATTTTTATGAATAATTCTTTTAGTAAATAATAATGGAGGTGATACATGATATCATTGCAGTCTTCAGACAAAAGTCCAATCCATGACATGAATCATTCTACATTATCCACATTCTAAATTCTACATATCCACTACTAAAAATTCCATGTTAGAATCTTGTTGATTCTTGAGTTTTGATTCACGTATTTGCTAACTAGACAAACATATTTATGCTGTACTGGAAAACTGGCAAGTTTGTGCTGCACCAAAGACCAAGATGATTCATCACTACAAGGAAGTAACCAATTCATATAATATTTTAGCATCATCACAAAATAATATTGAAGTGCTGTATTTCTTATCCTTCTTTTCCATTTTTTTCAGCTAGGGTCAGAACAAAGAGAGAAGTATGTTGAACAATGATGTAAGGATGAATAATTTTTAAAAGTGTAAAACTGCAGTAAAAATAAATTACAAAGATAACACACATTCAACTTATTTTCTGTTTTCCCTCTAAAGTAGGCATCACATTTGAAATGGCTTAATCATTTTTAATTAAACCCACAGAGTTATTTAATTTTGTCCACAACTCAAACTTAGGCTATGTAGTTTTTTTTTTTTAATATTCCAAGGCAGCTCTTAATCAAAAATGATTGTTCGACATCTTTTTGCACAAATGTAATTTTAGTGAATAATAATATCGATTAATTCTGCTTAAAAATTTGAGCAATCTTTCACATTTAGAATTTTTTTTATTTCAGCATTCAATGTTCTGAAATTTAAAGAGTGTGAAAACAAGATTTAATGCCAACAACTAGTCACATTTTACTAATCACTTTTTGCATAAATACCATTAAATAATAATGGTAGTGCTGTTTCAATGAATAGTATTGACATGCATTAATGGCTAACTCATGGTAATATTTTAAAACTTAAAAATAAAACCATGATATTTTGTTTATCTAAACTGCACGACATATCACATACATTTTTCTTATTTTTACTAATAATAAAGTAGATAAAAAACTTATTCTTTTTTTTTCTTATTCAATACTTTCAATTACATTTGCAATTATTATCTATAACATAACTATAAAATAGGTAACAAACAGTAACAAAACAGTAAAGGTAACAAATTATTGTTTTTAATATTACCTTCTCTATTACCAGTTCCAGTGTTAAACACATAATCATTATAAACTTTTTTATCAGCTTCATCATTCAATACTTCTGTAAGTATGCTGTCAAGTCCATTACATACATCGATTAGCATCATATTTTCACTTTCCTACAAATATTATTTATAAAATTATTAAGTAAAATATAATAGCAGAAATTAACTTCTTAATAATAGTAACAGAATTAATAGCAAATAAAACTGAAAAGAAATAATGCCTAAAAAGTACATTTCACAGAAATTCTAATGACACAAAATTTCAATAATTTAACTAAAAATTACAGGATGTCACAATTTAGGAATTAAAAAAATGTTAAAGACTGAACTGGTAAAACAAAACTAATCCCAGTTAATTAACACTTAAATAAATTAACTACCAAATAACTGAAAATAAAAAATTAGATACAAAATATTTATATTCACATTATATATTTTATTATTAGCTGCTAAAGATCACAATATAGTCTGCATCTGTTTTAATTAGTATAAACAAAAGTAAGCTTTAGAAGCAGAGAAGGGTACCCATAGTACCTTCCTATCCTGTTAGACCGAGTAACTACAAAAATAATATTAAAAAAACTGATTACATAAAAAATAAATCAAGATTTTCAATAAAATAAGTATTTTGTGCAATTCATAACTAAAATATTAAATAAGTCAAAATAAATCAATGTAAAAAAATTACAGAGAAAAATAACATCTTTCTTACTCCAAATTTTGATCATCGGCATATTTAATTGTCTTTATTTTTTCTACCCCTACTGTCACATAATCATCCTCATCCACCAAATCTCATCCTAATCCACCTCATCTTCCAAAACTTCTTCGGTTAGTTGAGCTCCATAAATGTTAAAAAGGATTGGTGATATGCAGTATCCCTGCCTAATTCCTCTTCCCATTTTTAGTGCTTCTGTTTCTTCATCTATTCAAATCTGTTCCTTTGTCCTACATATAATTCATTTTTTTTGTGATGTCAGAGGGGGGATTTTTTTTGACGTCAGTGGGGGGAGGGTCAAAGGTCAAGGTTGTCCCAGACTCCCCATTTCTATATACTAATGGTTTTTCTGTACTGAAAAAAGATTTACCGCCTTTGGAAGATTTGATACAACTGATAACTGATAACAAAAATGAATTTTGCTCCAAACTTGAGCATTGCTCTAAGATTTTTACTAACTCTTCCAATATGTGTTGCAACCGGGGAACGTAGTTTTCCAAACTAAAAATAAACAAGAACCATTTGCGAACATCACAAATAAGATTGTCAGACCTCGCTATATTAGGAATTAAATATGAACTCAATAACAGTTAAGATGTTTCTGAATTAACTAGAGAATTCTCTGAACGAAAAAAGTTTGTAAAAAAATTTCTCTCACACTCCTGTTAACTGTTTTTTTAAAATTAAGTATTTTAAGTGAAAAGTTATTATAAGTATTTGTGTCAATTACCGAGTTGTTTTTGGACGTTCGCTAAAAAATGTAAAAAAGCCTGTATTCCTTTTTCTTTTAGAAAGCTTACATTGTAGTTACAGAGAGGCGCAATTTTTTTACTTTTGCACAGAGTGGTTTAAAGGCTAAATCCGACCCTGATATCAATACTCACATTTTAAACCTCAATGGGTATTCACTAAGTTTTTAAACTTTTAAAAAATTAAAAAAATGATGTTTTGTTGCCACGGATTACAGGAATGGAATGGGAAAAATTTTTTATAGTCATTTAAAGGTCCACTGATGTAAAAAATATTCATGTAAAAATATCCCATTAACTCCTTTTGTGAAGCAAGAAATAGCTAAAAAAGAAAAAATTGGACAATTTGTTATCTTGATAAAAAAGACTTCAACTTTAATACGAAAAATTTCTTGTTAATATGATCAATTTAAAGTTTTTAAACTTTATTTTGGCCAAAATACCCCACAACCATTTTTTCCAAATTTTGCAAAAATTTAATATAATAAATTCTTCTAAAGACGACATCTTCCTACAAGTTTGAAGAAAATTGGTTTAGAGATTTCATAGTTATTAAACTTCAAGTAAGCCAACATACAAACATGTATTAAAATTCACTTATAAAAACAGTCATATTGGGCTCAGGGATAACATCAAACAATTGTTTTGTAATTCATATAAAGTAAGGATTTTGTTTTTGGTGAAAATTTATTTTTTTTATAAAATGTCCCCTTGAGGCACAGTTTAAAAAAAAGTGATTTTTTGATAATTTTTTGAAATCAATTACTATACTTTCCCTTTAATAGCTAAATTAGTTGTATTAGCCAGGAAAACTGTATACACAAAAAAGCTGCAGTATAAAAAATGAATAAATACATTAGATATTTTTATAGTGAGAAAATAAAATAATGCATTATATATTTAACATGATTAACTAGAATGAACACATAAACAAGAAAAAGTCCAATATCAAATGAAAGCAAATTACCTACATTTCCACACAAATGTAAACAAGCTCATGCAGACTGGTAAGCTAAAAATAATAACTGGCGTAATGGACCAACACAAAATTCTCATCATGGGTCTGCAGGAAATAAGAAACACTGACCAGAATGCCATGAAATCTCAAGGAAATAGACTCTACAAAGGTGGTGTATAAATGGGATAAGAGTGATGAAAAATATCCCACAATTTGGAACAGGCTTTTTAGTCAGCCTCAAAATAATAAACTCTATACAAGAATTCAAGTTATAATCCCCAAGAATCTCAACACTCACCCTAAAAGCATCTAATAAAATCTACACTATAATAAACACCCGTGCACCCACTAACAATAAAATTAACTCTCCAAATGACCATAGAAACAAAAAAATTCTGGGATCTACTCAACCTGACTATAAATAACACCCCCAAAAACAATGTTAAATAAGACTTAAATGGTCAACTGGGCAAAGAAAGAAAATAGCGTGACATCATCAGAAAATGGTCCGCCCAAAAGAAAACAAACAAAAATGGATGACTCATCAATCTCTGCAGAAACCACAACCTAATCTTGAATCCATATATTTCAAGAGGAAACCTGAAAAACTCAAAACCTGGAAACACCCTGACTACACTAAAGGAGAATGGCAACTAGACCATGTCTTCATGGTCAGACACCATCACAAAGAGATCTACAATGTAAAAGTTTTCCAAGGAGTAGACACAGGCTCAGATTACTATGTAGTCAAAATTAAAATTAAATTTACTCCCCAAAGAAAGCAACAAAACTAAACCCCTAAAACTACAAAAAAAAAGGATCCTACCCAACTAATCAACAATGAAAATTACCAAAAAGCAACCGAAAAAATAACAATCAAGGATAAACTCGAAAACCTGGTCAACAACCTTAAACAAATCATAAAATAATTTGCCCCCAATAAATTCTCATAAAAAACATAAATGGTCGATCAGTGAAAGTGACAAAACAGTGGAAAAAGACTAAAGCATGGCTATTTCACCAATCCCAAAAATCAGAAACATCCTTCCAAAATCTTGTAAAACAAAGAAAAGGAATCAGCCAAACCTCACAGAGAATAAAAAGACAACACCATAAATACACACTGAAGCCAATAGAAGAGGAATTCACTAAAATGCAGCCAAGAGACTACTACAAAACTTTCAAAAATCAGTTCCAAAAATACGAACCCCGAACCCTACCAATAAAGAATGAAAATGGTGAACTGACCCATAACAATAAAGGCAAGGGGAAAAACAAGCTAAATATTTCAAAAATTCCTAAATTGCGAAGAACCGACAGAACTCCTGAACTTCAACACCAACACCCCAACAACAACACCACCAGAAAATATTAACCCTCCCATAATAAAAGAAGTCTACCAAGCACTGGGTGAGATGAAGAATTACAAAGCAGCAGGAGAAGATCAGACTTTTGTAGAGATCTGGAAACATGTAGGAAGGAGATAAATAAAATTGTCCTTCAACAGCTTGTCAACATCTGGATCAAAGAAAAACTAACAGAACACTGGACGACAGCTCTCATCCATCCGCTACACAAAAAAGGGGACAAAACAGACCCTAACAATTACAGGAGAATCTCACTCCTAGACAAAACATACAAAATTCTTTCAAGAATCATCCTCAACAGGATCGGTACACAACTTGTGAAAGAACTAGGAGAATACAAGGGAGGTTTCAGATCCTGGAGGAACTGTCCAGACCAGATCATAAATCTCAAGCTAATAAAGGATTACAACAGGAAAAGAAACAGACAAGGAGATAACATTTGTAAATTTCAAGAAATCTTATGACTGCATTCCCAGAGAATCCTAAAGGAAGCCAACTTTTAATGGTGGATTTACAGAAACTCTTGCCTATCCCGTTCCTTTATGACAAACAATCAATTTATCTCGGAGAGCTATGGACATTAATTTTCACAATGATGATCCAAAAACAACAGATTCATTTTGCACGATTATGATGAAACCACTGGAGGGTGTAGAGGAAATGAAATATCATCATGCTTCTTAAAATGAGCAGGGAAATATTTGCAAGATGATATGAACTTAATATCTGGTCTGATAAATAATTGTTCAAGCCAAAATAAAAAACACGATATGATTATAATGTACATGTAATTAATAGAAAAATTTACAAATTATCAACCACAAATAATTGTTGCCTGGGCACACTCGTGCAAAAGTGAATACAATCACAGCATAATTAAAAAGAAGAAAAAAACAATTAAAACCGAGGAAATAACATGCTCTGATTGGGGAAAATTTTTAAAGAAAGTGGAAAGAATATCTACATTGAAAGAATGGCTGTAGCTATTTTAAAGATTTTAATTCTTTATTACACTAGGATGAAAATTGTAATTTAATAAAAAAAATATAAAATACTGTATTTAAATAAAAAGTATTATACATTTTATTTTTAATAATTTAACTGAACAAGACGCTCGAATTACAGACATGATGTGGATCCAGGTAGCTAAGAGGAAACATGGTGTATATTTCTACAAGACTTCATTTGAAAAATATTTTCAAAAAGCTGACCTGAGAAGAAATACAAGGAAAAAATACAAGTAAACAAAAGTATGAAGATTTATGTACTGATCTAAAATGAATAGATGAAGATATCTATATTTCAGAAGTATACCAACAACTGAGAATATTAATCATGATTATTTAGATTGTGAATGGACATAATATTATTACTAAACACAGTATTATTATTTTGTTGTGGATATTGTTAAAATTAACGAGTTTACAATAAATCATATAGAAAATATTGTTCTTTTTTTTGATGTTATAACTTATTTCTTATTAGTGTAGGCTAAATTTTATTATTTCAATAGGACTGGTAGGCTACCTTTTTTAGGAAGATTCTCACAATGAAAATGATGCATTATTCAAAAAAAATATTTTCACATAGACTTACTTTCTAAAGAAAACCTGCATACTATAATTTAAATAATCATAACTTTCAATTACTCCATTAATTTTTGTTCCTGAATCTTTAAAAATATTAAATTTTATAACCAGCCCATGAAAGTTTATATTGAAATAGAAAATTCTAAAAAATAAAACTTTTTGATAGTTTGGTTTTACTCCCAAGTCCAAAAACAAATTGAAGTTAATTGAGCCAAACTATTTTAAGTCCATTATTAGTAAAAATATAATATTGTGATACAAATAATTACCAGAAAAACAAAAATATACATTTTTGTACATAAAATTGAAAAAAAATGTGGTAGTTTCATCAAGAGATTTAGTGGAATAAAAGTATTTTCCATTTGAAAATAGTTTCTAGCTTGAAGGGTGATATTTGCTTTTTGGACTTAAAATATTCCAGTTTCACCATTGAGTTTTTCTATCTTACCTTTATTATTAAGTATCCAGTTCCTAACGCCTGCGACTTGTACTTTCCTGGCTGATGCGCTCCTATTGTCAGTTCTAAGTTTCATTTATCTTTAGTATAAGGTACTTTTGGTTGAAAACCAAATGTGAGGAAATCATTGACAGATGATGATTTTATTTGGTGAAAATCCATAATAAAAAACTGGAAAATGAAAAGAAATATATTTTTAATTTTCTCTAGTTTTATTTAGACATAACAGTATTTAGATACACAGTACCTTCTTCAGATGTTACAGAATACTAAAGCTAAAATGTTAGATATAAAGAACAAGGTAAATATGCAATAAATCAGTAGCGATAAAGATTAAGTGCAAAAGTAAGGCGTGAACATACCTGTATGTATTAGTTACATAAATTTATCAGTTAATTTCAGAAAATGATCAGGATTTACATTTAGATTCAAATTTTATCTCTCCATTAAAAGTTCAACAAAATTTACCTTAATTGCCTTATCCCACATTGACTTGGAAAATCTATCAGGTTGTTGGATTCTTCTGGCAAAGTCAAAAATTAATTTTGTATTTTCCTCTCTCCCAAAATACATGAAGCAATTTTTTTTTACTAAATTGGTTCAAATCCTCTGAAACAGAATAATAATAATAATAATAATAATTATTGATAACAAACTTTGAATTCTACATGGATTATTTATTTATTATTGTAATTTATTAAAAAAAGATTCATAATGTACTGAGAAAATCTTTTTACTTTTTTTGCAGAATTTTAATTATCTGGATTATAATATTTTATATAATCAATTCTGTATTTCACAATGAAATTTATTTAAACTTATCATAGAATTCTTTTTGTAATTTGATAAGATATACTACTGATGGTAAAATGTAATACATTTACTGAAGAACAAAGATCACATGAGAAAAAAAAGAATACCGTAGACAAACAAAAACTTAGGAAGAAGCTGCCAAACAATATTTTTTGTTTAGTTAAAAATATATCTAAATAGATGTGTGTTCTCAGTTGCGGCAGGGTGGGATGTACTGGCCGGTTCATCGATGTGATCATGGTCGGTGGACGGTTCACGTGTGACCAGTGGGTATTTCACAGTGAAATTTTGCGGGGCGACAGCTTTAGGCCAAGTATGAGCCTGTCTCTGTGGTAGGCTGCAGAGGCTCCTGCTGAGCCATCCAGTTGAAGCTACATAGCCAGTGCCTCAGAGCAAGAAGGCGACTGCAAAGATTGTTAGGGGTGGTGACTGTCCAGGCATCCTCCAAGCTAGAGGGACACTTAATGAAGCCAGGTGTGCACATAGGACAGGTATTAGTCAAGCTAGAAGAGTTAAGTGGGCTGACCTGCTTTGAGATTTCCAAAATAAATTGTAGGATGTAAATTACATTCACGAAGAGACATTGATTCTTACCACAATATAGTTGTGTCTAAATGTGAAGTTGGGTACAGAAAATAAAGAAAAAATGGGATAATAAAGACAAAAAAAAGGACATGAAATAAAAATTGGGACAAACATAATATCATAACTATTATAAAAAAGACTTTGCAAAAAATGAATGGATAAAATTAACAGAGGAGAATTACATATTTTACATTCACGTTTGAAATTTTTTCCACTTAACTTTAATAATATAACTGATAAGTCCGATGAACTCTTTCCTCAAAATATGTCAAAGACTGAAACATGCTTCTAGGGAAAATGGTGCCTAAAGACGGTTGTCAATTGCTGCTGGAGAATGAAAAGGGATATTCCTGATGATGATTCAGAAGAAAACTAAAGAAAACAGATATTAGGTAAGGTAATATCATAGGCTATGTAATTTGATTAATATTACATATATTACATATTATTATTATATTATTATTACATATTGATTATTATTACATATTATATTATTACTTAGGCTATGTAATTTTTTGATTAGGCTATGTAATTTGTTAATCAGGTTTTCTTTAAATTTGCGTTACAAAATGCCCTGCCCACCAATTTAAATTTGGTTTGCAGATTTGAAATCACATAAAAAGTACTCACCTTATTATTATTATTAGGTAAAAGTATTCACCTTATTAAATGCATATAACTAGAATAACATTTTTTTTTAAAACGGTGGGAATCGACAAGTTGTTGATGTTTATTAAAGTTAAAATTTTTCTTTAAATTTAACAATACTGTGATTTTTAAAAATTTTATTTGAATTTTTTGATTATTTTATATAACCACTAGAAGAGGAGTGTATGTATTGATTTATAGAAGTAAATTTGATGTAAAATCAAGTCTGTAACACTTATATTGAATGCTACGATAAAAATTATTTGAATTGCACAAAAAACACTATATATTAAAAGCATTTCTCTATAGTGTAATTCATGGTAATATGTTTTAACAATACATAATTGAGAAGAGAGCAATTTGTTTTTATTTTAATGAGGAATGGTAAATATAATTCTCTATTTAAATCAAATGTGCGATTTATTTATTTTGTAATTATTATTGTCAGAAATAACGAAGTAAGGTGATCAATATCAATTATTAAATTTCACAATATTAACATATAATTTATTCTGATAAAAAAATTGTTAACTTTTGTCGGTGTTATGCTAACGGGTTTAATATACTTTTTTTCTTATTTACAGCCCTGTTTGCCATGATTACAGCTTTTCTTGTTCATTAACTTTAGCGGGAGGAATCTGAAACAATGAGCAAGAAATATTCACCAGATTACAGTTAAATTATTTAATATTGTAAGAGACAAATGTATCTTAGTGTAAACATAAGTACAATATTAGTTAAATTTAGGAAAAAAGTTTTTATTTTCAGTAAAACTTTTTAGTTGTATACAAAAGAGAAAGCTTCTCTTTGAAACCCTTCTCTGTCTCAGTCATCGGTTAAAAATAAATAGTCTCTCCATGTTTGTGTAGAATACTTGTACGCTAGCAACATTATGCTAATTAGTGCAAATCTTTTTTCTGCGTAGAATTATTAAGTGATGGCCAAGATTGCCAACAGTTGTAGTGGAAATTCTTGTTAGATTTACAGTCCTTTTTCATCTTTATTTTAATTGAACATTGTGCAGCTATGTAAGACTCTAAATGTTTAAATAATAATTATGAATTTGTAATTTTCAGAATTCCTAAAGATTCTCTTCAAACTTCAACAATAATAAATACGCACAAAAGAACAAGTATAAAGTATATTATATCACAAATTATTAGAAATATTCTTTAATTACAAATTATTAGAAGATTCTTTGTTGTAATCACACACTATAATTTATTTTCACCTGGCTGATGGTGTGGCTTAGACCCGGTTATTAACTTAGTTTCTTTGGCAGTACTACTTTAATAGAATACAAAATAAAATATTAAAATGATTTTTCATAATTTTGACAAAAAATCAATGAAATACACTATTTATATTTTTAATTGGTAGTCATTATTAGTTGTAAGAAATTAATAAACTTAATTGCGCTTATTATATTTATTGCTCAGGGTAATAATCGCTTAGAAAGCAAGTTAGAATTTTTTCTGAATCCTTTCAAATTTTAGTTCTTTTGCTCAATTATTTATACTACCCTTCTTTTTTTTTTTTTTACTAATGCATCACTTCTGCATAATTAATTATTTTTTATATTTGTAAACAGATTATGATTTTTAAATTCAAGAATTAACATTATCTTTTATTATAGCATTCATTATTTTCAATAATTTTATTTACAGTTTTTAATTTTATAGAAGACGTTATAAATCCAGCTGTAATTTGGTAATAAATGTAATTGATTCAACCTAATGCATAAATTAAAAAATGAATACATAATGCTTTCAAAAAAAAGGAAAAAGAAAAGAGACATTCACGTTTAATTAAAAACGTAAAAATTAAAAACATAGAAATTATGTTTAATTAAACATTAAAAATTCAAACAAATCAGGACGTAGATAATTTGAATTCTCAATACATTAAAATTTTTGAACATACAGTATATTATTATGAAATAAACATTATAATAGAACCCTAAAATTAATTATGAAACCAATAAATATACGAGTCATTTATATATTTTTACTGTGGGTAGAAGAAAGTTACAGCTTGAACAATATAAATTCATAAGTTGAATAAACTGCATACAAATATCTTACAGCAGAATATTTTTAGATGGCCAGAATCATAATTAATAGACTATTAATAAAAATATTTATTTTTAACAAGTGAAAAGTTATTTGAAATATCCACAAATTCTTGGACGCATCATTAATCTACATTCTATTACTGTAAGATTTTTAACTTTTTTATAACAAGAGTAGCCGCACAAGATCTTTAATAAGACTTGTAATGAGTCTTTAAGGCTGAATGTTGATGTCATATTTGTTAGAATCATTTTCACTAGCGTAAATTTATTTTATGGATTTTCCAATCGCATCATTTTTTTTTTCATTTTGATCATCATCTTATCTCAACCCAAGAATTGAATGACTGAGATTCATTCATCTCTTTAACCTTTTATAGGGTACAACTCTGGGGCCTAAAGAAAATATATTTTTTTACTTGGTCGGTAGACTTAAGAATTAATAATGTAAGTTCCATCAAAAGTGGACATCCATTACCAAATCTGTGGCAGTCAGGCCTTGGTACATACATATATGTACCACGGACCATTCACAGTCAGTGCACTTACCATGTGGGCAGTGATACATATGTATACCATATACATTTTTTGTAACATTCTTTTTTTATTTTAAAAATAAAATAAGAACAAGAAAACTGATAATACAAAATGTCTATTACCCATAAAAATATTATTAATTTATTTAGATTAGCCTTTTTAGAGTCCATTTTTTCTTTCTCTGTATGTAAATAGGAGGGTAAGTCAATTATTACCCGCAATTTAGTTATATTTTTGTTTATGTAGTACTGTCGTGTTGCGTAGATGATGCATGCGTGGTTTAAGTTTAGTATGTCTGGGCAGATTAGATGATGCAGATTAGTTCCATTATCACTGCCCTGCTATTAACCATGGCTGCTCCGCATTCTGTTAGCACCAAAGAGCAACATTCAGTGATCCGTTTTTTGAAGGTATATCAGGGGTTGAAATTAATCAGACTTTTGGTACAGTACAGGAACAGTGTGTTGCCGCAACAGAGTGTCTACGAATAGATTGAAAAATTCAAAAATGGTCGCACAAGTGTTACACATGACGAAGGAGCCGGATGTCTGTTTAACCCCACAAATGAGGAAAACATTGACTGTGCACGTGACATGGTTTTCTTAAACAGACAAGAAATTACTGATGAACTGGCACATCATCTGCAAATTAGTCACGGTTCTGCCTACGAAAACATCCACAACAGACTTGGGTTTCATACATTCTTGCAAGATGGGTCCCAAAACAACTCACACAGTCGCATAAACAAACGCCCTTGGACATCTGCCAAAAACATTTGGATCGCTATGGTAACGAACGGGACATCATCACCGGTGACAAAACATGGATCCATCATGGATCCAGAGAGTAAATGGCAGAGTATGGAATGGAAACACCCAAAAAATTTTCCCTGCAAAAAAATGTTCAATTCCCAACCATTCGCAGGAAAACTGATGCTTACGGTTTCTTGGGACTCACCAGTAAAGGCCCAGTACTGGAACATTATGAGAAAAGGGGCACGACAATAAACAGTGTGCGTTACAATGAGATGCTTACTGCCATTTAACACAGTGTTTGTCAGTCAGATCTTGTGATAACAGCCTTATAAGCGGTGTAACCGCTTCCTGTTAGCGCCTTAAAATATCGACTTTTTTGAAATATAAATTTTCCTTTGTTATTAATTAATTAACTTTTATCTCGATTAATTTTGAATTATTACTCTTCCATTTTATATGAGAATAAAGTTAACGCGTCAAATTAAAACAGATAAACACGCAGGGTCAGCCCTACCGTTTTTGCCGCCGTAGGCAAACCCTAAAAATTCCACCCCAAGCTTCAAAAAAATGTAAAAATTAAAAAAAAAAAACAGAATTATAAAAAACCATGTTAACCAGAAAAATGGCATATAACTAAATTAAGATAATAATAATAATACAGATTTACCGAAAATTATTTTATTGAGAAAAAAAATTACATTTTTAACGAGTTACCGACAACTAAAACTAGTACCTACTACTTTCAGATAAGATTTAAATACTCTATTTTCTAGATTCAAGTAATCGAAATATATTTTTATGACTTGTCGCCTACCTTGCCTACTGCCTTGGGCCGGCCCTGAAACGTGAAAAAATATTAATTTTACCGTTTATCGAAGAACAGAATGAATTTTTCAAACATAGTTTTTTTTTAGAATTTTGATACGTTTGCTAACTTAGTGGTATTACAGATATTTCCATTGAATATAACTCTCATTGTTTGAAAACCTACTTAGATTTACGGTGTCACTAATTTGAGTATAAATTAAATTGTAGTCCTGTTATACATTTCACTGTATCATCGACTTGGAAATGCATTAATCAACAAACAAAAACACAAAACAGAATAAACCTTTGTAAACCTTCTCGTGGAAACTAAATTCTTACATAAAGTTACCGAGCCGCCGTGCAAATCCTAACTTTAAACATGGATAAAGTTTGTGCGATCCACTTCTCAGTAAGAAATAACATTGCTAATTGCATAAATACTATTCTTATTAATAGTAACATTTCTGTTGTACATTATGTAAAATGTTTGGACCGTTTAATTAGGTAGCAAATTTTAACGAGACGACTAAACCGATTTCATTTACAGCGAGTCAAATCACACTGTGTTGCTTTCAAGCGTTTTAATAAAACGCTAACTTGCATCATCGTTATCATTTATTACGTTTACGTATACCCTGTCTAAAATATAATACTAAGTTTTGCAATTACGACTATATATTGTAAAAGTTCTTAAATTCTTAATTATTTTTAAGAACTTTTACAACAGTGAATACAGGGTAAATGTAGAAAGCGGATACAATTTGAAAGCGATGAGCTTTATTACAGATAGATATAATAATACTTACGGTAAACGATTAAAGAAGTATGTTGTTCCTGCATTACTTAATTCTTTAAATCACCTCAATAATGTAAAAATGAAAAAAATGATTTAAAAAAACTTCTCATCGAGTGGGCATTAACTATAACATAATAGGTACTAACAGGATTCATGTTGGATTTATACTGGCAGTCCAGACAATTATAACATGATTATAGTTATTTTTTTTTTAATGTTGATAATTATTGTAAATCAATAAATAATGTATTGTTGAATGGTTAAAGCTTAGTTATTTATTTTCTTTATGTAATTGTTGCAACAAGATATTGTGTAATTCGTTGTTGTAATTAAGTATAGTTTTGTTTCTTGAATATAGTTTTAGTTACTAAATCTAATACATTACAAATATTAAAGAAATAATTTGTTCATTAGTTTTTAAGTATATAGTTTAATTTTGTTAAATTAATTTTTATAATTGTACTACTATTATAACTATTACAAAAACTAATAATATCTTTAGTTGTTACATAAAATTGGTTATTGCATTAACCACTTAATAATGTAATAATAATTCTTTAGTATATCTGTCGACAGACTTAGGTCTGACGGATGATCATGTAAGTTTTAAATTGTAAATAAAATAAAAAATAAATAAATATCAGAACTTTGTTTTGTACCGGTAAACGTGATTCGTGTAAATTGTTTAGTAAATTGTGTACGAATGCGTAACATTTGCTAAGAAGTAAATGTTATTTATTATTTTAATTAAAATTAAATTAAAATTAAAAAGCAAAAATCTGGTAACAGATTTATCCCTTGTTTTGTTTAACCTCCGGAGCCGCAGTTAGGCATTAATGTACAGAGGATGAGATGAATGATTTGTAGCGTCTGTGAAAAATGCCATGCCTGACCGGGATTCAACGTCCGTGTGCACGTGTGTGTGAATTCTTTGATTACTGATGAACACATGTATGGAGTTCTATGTGTAATCAAATGTTCTATGTGTGTAATCAAATTAAATTTGATTAAATAAAAAGCTTCCCCTAGTGTACCATCGGTGTATCACTTTAGTTTTGAAGGTACTATATTTTTTCACTATATTTTTAAAAATTCAGATTACGTTTAAAACGATATGTTCAATAATAAATAAACTTAATAAAATATTTTTTTTATAGTAACAAATATTTTAATAAATATAAAAATTGTTCAATAGCCGATGATAAATATAATTTATAAAATTGTATCGGGGTCATACGCTGATGGAGGACTTTAGGAAAGAGTAATATTAGAGGTAGTTAGTTATTTTTTTGTTTAATTTTTATGGGATGACATCAAGTAAAAACAACAGTCAGTCTAGACTATGCGAGTGATGGTGTGACGGAGTGAGGGGGGTTGTTGAACAACGCAGGTGGCTACTTTCGCTCTGATTGGCTGCCGTCGGACAGTACTGATCACGTGATGGTACAATTAAAATACAACAAAATACATGTAAAGTTGCTTACATGTGAGTAACAACGTTAATAGCCTTTTTTCTTATATATACATCCGACATAATTAAATTAAATTATGATTGGTCGATTATTTTATATTTACATTTTATTAAAAATAATAATTAATCTTCTTTAATTTTAATAAATATATTAAAATTATTACGATAAAATTGATCGGTTTTGTACAGTAGTTTTCTAACTAAACAAAAACTTTAATGTTAAATAATAACAGATCAAATTTTTCCAGCTTTATTTACAGTACGACCTCGTAATATCCTACACTTGTATTTTAACGAGCGTGGAATAAGAGGTAGATGAAATTAGTGAGATATTTAAAAAAAAAACACAAAATTCTTGCCCAGAATCAAACCCGAGACCAGCAGATTTAGAAGCTAACAATTATAAAATGAAATAAAGCATTAAAGGATAAGAATAATCAGTAAAACTTGTAATTAACTCGATTAAATTTCAGGTTCTAATAAGATGGCCAGATAAATACAACAACGTTGCGTTAAGACTAAAAACAACCTACATTCCTACATTTATGTAATCCTTTTATGTTTATAAGTACAGAAAATGTAATGTTATTTAATACTTCTACAAGCATCAACTAAACATTTTGCCGACCGACCTCGTAGGTGGGGACACGGTTGGAATTTTTTAATCCAACCGTCTATAATGCATAATATAGACTTGTTTAATTATTTATCGAAATATGAGTTTATATTGCAGCGTGTAAGGCATGTGTTTATTGAAGGCTGTTTAACGCTCTACTATTAGTTTAGCGAGTCTCCGACAGAAGGGCGGTATTGTCTCCATAATAACGCGGCTACTAACGGTTATTAGTCATCTCATATTAAATTTATTAATGCTTCTTATATATATTAATATCAAATACGTGTTTTTATATATTTATTTGTATCGACAATATACAGACATCCAGTTCGTCATTTACTTTTATTTTTTAAATTTTAATAAAGCGGATAAAAAGCCAATTCTGACCGGAATTCGAACCCGGTAGTAAGTACTTAGTACTACTTTTTTACTACAGTAAACAAATTTTTTTTTTACCGTTTACTCTCGTAAATATAAGTAATAACATTATCATTCTGGTAACGTTTAAATATTTTAAAATTTGAGATTTAATATTTTACAAGCGAATAAAATGAAATACAAAATACTGTAAGAATTTATTATGAAAACGTATACTTTACTTAAGAGACCACAATTATAAAAGTAAGAGTCCCTCTTGGAAAGTAAAAGTAACATCACAGTTAGTATCATCACCCCCTTTCTTAAACATTAGTCTGCCTCAGACAGCGCGAGAATTTTCTCGCTCGCTCTCTCTCTCTCTCTCTCTTCGGTGCGTGTGGGCGCGCGCAAATTTTGAGTGGTCGAAAGATCATTTAATTCCTTACCAAAAATGCACTCCCAGCAATAATTTCGTTATCGGACCTCCAGCATATTTATGCCTAATCATAGTTCTGTTAAATATTATAAGGAATAAATATAGCCAAATCAAAGTTAATTTTAATCTGACATATTTTTTATGTATCGTGTACCGATTGTTTGAAATTAATTCGTAAAATAAAAAAAATTATATTACTCACTGTGACAGGAGAGCAATCCCATCTAGATATTTTTAAACGTTCAAGTTCATCGACGCATTAAATTTATAAACTTTATTCAAACTTTTAGTTAAGAAAATATCTTCCCGTAAATGATGTTTTTAAAAACAATAAAAAATATAAACTATAGATTTTATATTTTAATTTATGTAATTATATATACATATACCTACACAAAATGATATAGGAAGAAAGTGAAAAAACTTGGGAACAGATTCCAAAGCTTGAAGTTAAGAAGTTCTACAAACTTATGTCCGAAAACAATTTGTTATAGAGTTACGGCTGGCGAATTCGCTAAGGAAAATTAGGAAGAAGCAGTTTCACGTAACTACCCTTTTGAAAACGGAAATGAAGTTCAGTCGTACAAATGACAACTTTACTTCTTTCACCGCAGGGAAGGCTGTATATACCTGTACAGCAATTCCAGCCGCGGAGTAATTCGTTGGTTGTGTATAGATTAAATAACTGCCAAGTAATAAGTAACCAAGTATCTTAGTTGAAATTTACATTGAATTAATCATTCATTATATTGTTGCAATAGTTTCATACTTTTAATTAAGTTCACATTTTTAATTGTATATTAAATATGCTGCCTAGCTAGAACAGACGTAGAACATACTATTGTTATTTCTTTAACATTTTAAAGGAAATTAAAGATTCATACATTAATAATTTTAACAATAATTAAGTTCGTTCATTAACAATTAAGAAAAAAATGACAGATGTTTACATTTAAACAAGCGGACAAATGAATCGTACTTTATTTATGACACATATATGACTAATCATGTCTCTGATAAATATAACAATAAAAAATAATACAATTTATTATTTTTTAATTTCTGAAATTAAAAAAAAGATAATAATAAAAAATTTATAAAAGACAATTTTATAAGATGCCAAAAAAATCATATACACCGGGCCCCATAAAATATTATTGGTGGAGACAATCATTAATTTTTAAAGTTTAATTCACTTTTAATAAAATGCCTACAAAGATTTTATGACTTCCAAATTACTTTCCTATAATCTTTATTTTTATGAAGGAACAGCCTGAGAGTGTAAATGCAGAAAAACGATTTTGTGAGCGGAACAGTCGAGGAATCGATAATTATTTAAATTAACGGGTTGGCCAATTAGCTTTATTTTTGTTACGAGTTAATAATTAATAAATGAATAAAATACAATGAAAAAATTTCAGCCTATAACTAGCCCAAATATAAAACAGAATAATAGCATTTCCTGAATGATGCTGAGGAAACACGTACGACGGAGAGAGTAGTAGCGTCAATGGAAAGTTCTGGGTTTAATCCCAGCAAGATTTGGTATTTCTCATATCCTACAAATCTCGAATGAAGGAGAATGAAGGAGTGATAAGTTAAATGTTAGCGCATTACGCCATTATTTACTATCGGCTGTGAAATTACATAACTAATAACTTCGTTATAAATACAAACTTGTTTAAATCTGAGTCTTGGTTCAACAAGCGATTTTTTTCAGCATTTTAATAATTATTTTTCTCTCAGATTTCTCACCGCGTTTAAGTCACATAATGTTTGAGGTATGAAGATCCGAATATTAGACAATTTAATAAACATTAATCTCAGATTATGTTTAATTTGAACTATAATTAATTTCTGAATTTTGTTACAAGAAAATCTCTCTGATAATTCGAGTACTTAAATCAAGCAATGATTTATGTAAATTTTACGGATAAATAAAATATGTAGGTCCGGTTAATCAGGAGATCGGATGTATAAGATCAGTGATCATTTTACTAACTGTATTATACAAATAAAAAAATTACCATAAACAAAAAGGTTATTTAAGATTTGTCAAAGTTCTCTTAGATTTGTCATCGCTTTTAAGTCGTAAAATGTTTGAGATATGGAGGTCCGAATAATCAACGTTTTAATAAACATTAATCTCAGATTATATTTAATTTGAATCACAAATTATTTCTGAATTTTGTTACAAGAAAATCTCTCTGATAATTCGAGTACTTAAATCAAGCAATGATTTATGTAAATTTTACGGATAAATAAAATATGTAGGTCCGGTTAATCAGGAGATCGGATGTATAAGATCAGTGATCATTTTACTAACTGTATTATACAAATAAAAAAATTACCATAAACAAAAAGGTTATTTAAGATTTGTCAAAGTTCTCTTACATTTGTCATCGCTTTTAAGTCGTAAAATGTTTGAGATATGGAGGTCCGAATAATCGACGTTTTAATAAACATTAATCTCAGATTATATTTAATTTGAATCACAAATTATTTCTGAATTTTGTTACAAGAAAATCTCTCTGATAATTCGAGTACTTAAATCAAGCAATGATTTATGTAAATTTTACGGATAAATAAAATATGTAGGTCCGGTTAATCAGGAGATCGGATGTATAAGATCAGTGATCATTTTACTAACTGTATTATACAAATAAAAAAATTACCATAAACAAAAAGGTTATTTAAGATTTGTCAAAGTTCTCTTAGATTTGTCATCGCTTTTAAGTCGTAAAATGTTTGAGATATGGAGGTCCGAATAATCAACGTTTTAATAAACATTAATCTCAGATTATATTTAATTTGAATCACAAATTATTTCTGAATTTTGTTACAAGAAAATCTCTCTGATAATTCGAGTACTTAAATCAAGCAATGATTTATGTAAATTTTACGGATAAATAAAATATGTAGGTCCGGTTAATCAGGAGATCGGATGTATATGATCAGTGATCATTTTACTAACTGTATTATACAAATAAAAAAATTACCATAAACAAAAAGGTTATTTAAAGATTTGTCAAAGTTCTCTTAGATTTGTCATCGCTTTTAAGTCGTAAAATGTTTGAGATATGGAGGTCCGAATAATCAACGTTTTAATAAACATTAATCTCAGATTATATTTAATTTGAATCACAAATTATTTCTGAATTTTGTTACAAGAAAATCTCTCTGATAATTCGAGTACTTAAATCAAGCAATGATTTATGTAAATTTTACGGATAAATAAAATATGTAGGTCCGGTTAATCAGGAGATCGGTTGTATAAGATCAGTGATCATTTTACTAACTGTATTATACAAATAAAAAAAATTAACATAAACAAAAAAGTTATTAAGTATGATTTTTTTAAACTTTTTAACACTACTACATAAACGACAAAATCATTAATAGTACAACCATATTCTTGAATGAGAATTTAAGACTGACTTTTTTTTTTTTTTTATTCATCTTCCTTACTGGTTGGAAAATTTATTATGTAAAAGTATTGAATAAGTTAAACGCAACGGGGTAAAATAAGAGATGCCTAACTTGGCGGGTAAAGAGTAAACGGTGAAGAAAAAAATCAGTATAAATGGCAACATAGCATTTGTCAATCACAAAATGTTAGAATTGTTTCATATACAAGCTCCCTCCCTATTAAGAATAGTATTCTCTGTATAGTAACCGAAGCGCGCGCGCACAATTTTAATTATATATAAATACTGAAATATACTGTTCTATATAAATATAATTTTTTTTTTCTCACTCAAAATTTGTTATAGCAAAACCTTTGTAATTACAAAAATTAAATCAGATAAAATTTTCAAATTTTTGAGAGAGAGCACTATTTAAAAAATACACTATTAAAAAATATCACTATTTACAAATATTCACTATTTCCTTCGCTATTTAAAAATATTTTCTTGAGTGACAGAACAATGATAAGTTCGTCAAACTACCTATCCTCTTAAATCTATTCATTTATGAATATTTAACGACACGAATGAGATCGGTGAACAAACGGTAAGCTACTTGGGAATCAAACTAAGGAGCTCCAGTAAATCAGAGTATATTTTTGATAACGATACCGATGCAAATTTTTTCTTGCGTAGCACGTTTCATTCTCGTTACCCGACTTAAAAATTGTTAATATATCTAAAATGAAATATTAAATTCGATACTTAAAAACTCTCTTTTTCCTCGTGAAATACATTTTGCTTATATGAGACAGTTAATTTGATACACAATATATTTTACTTTCCTTCTTAATTAATGGTCGAATAACCTAATATATATAACAAATATATAACGTGATTCGTTTTATTTATTTTTTCGACACAGTTTCACTGCTATTTAGATACATTATTAAGATAAATAATTATTAATTTATTTCGTAAAAATAAACAAGTGTAAACTGGATTCTAACATTTTTAATTATAAATATTTTTAAAATGGAATATTGAGTAGATACTAATTTAGTAAATACAATGACAGTAGTTGTGTGTAAATAACGAACAGAATAAAGACGGTTTATCGGGTGTTACATCGCACTCAATAATCTCAAAGGGGAGGTTTAATAAAATATTTTGTGTATGTGTTTATGTGAAATTTTATTTAAGGTGTATTTACATTATACTGAAGTGCTTTCTTGTTCAGTAATTCTAATCTTTATACGAAAGAATTTTTGTTAAAAATATTGCTTAATTTACTCGTATTTTATTTGAATAATACAAACAAAGAATAAGATAACTGCAAATAATTGTTTAAAAAATTCTAATATTAAAAAAGCAAATAAAACATACCTTAATCAGTAATACGGAATATACCAATAGAGATGTACAATGGATGCGTTGATTAAGTTAGGTTAAACAACACTGTTCGCTAGAGGCTTTAAATACGGTGAATTGAGTAATCTACGTCCGACAATTTCCCGCCAATAACTGCATGACTATTTTTCTTTAGTTTCAATCATGGCGTTTGTCTTCCTTCCCCCCTCCCGTACCTCAACGACCGTCGCCGATAGACACAACAACCACACTTTTAAACAACAAAATTATTCCATTTTAAATTTGGTTCGCAAACTGCTTCTTTCACCCTCAATTTTTTTTAACATCAGACCATCCATTATGCGTTGTCTAATACTAAATTACTGTTGTTATTTTTAAAATTTATTATCAATCTTGCGGAACTTATATTAATGAGAATAAATTTTCACTTACACTATAAATGTACGTATTACTCTAACAGCCAACCAGACACAAAGGGGTTATAACGAGATTTTCACTTATTATTTAATTACACCTAATAATCAGTTTATATAAGTAATCAAGCTAGTATAGTACATATAAATATAGTACATGTAAATACGGACCCTCACCCACGCGTACATTTTTTATTATTAACTATTACTGTGTTTGTCTAAATATGAAATCAGGGATTAAAAAAAAATAGTATTATTTTTTTTAGATGTAACGTGACCTCTACAATATTAGAGAGGTAGTTGCTTACCTGCTAGACTAAATGTTCCGGATTCGTTACTCGGTTTGGATCTGGAAAATTTATAATAGCGCATTCTCTAATTACTTTAATAGTTATCAGCTCAAAAAGAAAAATAACAAAGCCACATCTGTTATGACAGATTATAAAAACTACAAATGGTACGTAAAGAGGTAATGATTAGTATTATATCTAAATTTCAAAGTTATCATATCTAGCCGATTTCGGTACTTTACTGTTAAGCCCGTCTGCAATATCAAAATCAAATGGATATTGTACACCCACAGATCTATTTATTAATACAGTTTATTACACGTGTAAATCCTAATTTAATTTTATTTAGATCTTTTAAAATATATTTCGTCGTTCTTAAATAATACTTGGCTCTCGATGAATGAAACAATCCAAAAAATAAACTGAAAGTTCATTAAATAATATGGAATTAGATTTAGACGGATTTCGGATTTTGTTGGATTTTTTAATCTATTTTGTCATCTCCGTAACAGAAAAACCGAATGATATACTGAGGGTTTTGGGTCCGATTCTTGGCTTGAACGATAGCTGACATGTTTAATGTTTTTCTGGGTATTATCAATTAAAAAAAACGTTACCCTTAGGCTGAAAATCTAAGAGTATTTCTCAGCTTGGCAAAAGTTCGTAGCGTAATATGCTTATCCGGCTATCAGTTTTATTCATCACATTAAGACCGTGTAAATGAAAATAAAAAAAGTTAAAAAATTCAATAAAGTCGAATTCGAACCGATGTGCCTTCCCCTTGTAAGATCCAAATATTTCATTAATTAAAATTTATTTTGGCTATAATTCTGGAACCGATGAAAATAAATATCACTTATGACATATCGTTAAAAATCTCTCATCGAGGGCTTATTACTGCAGTTAAGAAAAATTTTTAAATTCAAATTTTTTTGGACTTTATTGGTTCAGTCGATTGCAATCAAAAGGAGAGGTGCACAACTAGATGTTACAACAGTCCTAAATCCAAAATTTCAACATTCTATGGCTAATCGTATTTGATTTATGCGAGATACATACATACGTACGTACAGACGTCACGCCGAACTAGTCAAAATGGATATTTCTGTTGAAATTTGAAAACAGGAATTTTTCGTGATCACAATACTTTCTTTATTTCGTACAAGGAAGTAAAAAAGCCTAACAATTTAAATAAAAAGATGGCTTCTTAACAAAGATAGAGTGAAAAAAAAAATTACTAACCGATAACTTTGCTCATAATTTTGATTGTGAGAGGGAGTGTACGCTTGTGTATTACACACAAGCCTCCAGTCTGTGTGGATTGTAGAGTAGTAATTAAAGACTATCAGACAGTTACTCTACCAAAATAATTATTTATTTCTTAAAAAGTACTTTTACAAAATTAAAAACAAAAGTTATCGTAATCTTTTTTTCCTAATCAACAATTTTGTACAATACAAAAATCAAAATTTTGTAACGTGTGAAATGCCTGACCGGGATTCGAACTCGGGACCTCCGTATAAAAGGCGCTAACTCTCGCGCCACGGAGGCCGGAAAACGTCACTTTCTACTCACGCATTTTTTTTACATTATTTTTTTTTGTTTTTTCATGTTATGAATTCTGATAATAATGTAAGATAATGTCCACCGTAACCGGAAATCGAACCCAGAATTATTTACTGTACAAAAAGAACGGAATTCATACGAACTTCAGATGCAATATTACCCTCACACTGTTTTAACAATATATACGAGTAAGAGTTAAATAAAAATATTGTGTGTACGCGCGCCCTTCAATATTCTTTAATTTCGCAACACTCAAAATTTAAAATATTTTTTGTAAATCACGGATCCATCCTTTTGCATTAGAAATTTCAGGTCAACTGACACACGCTTAACTAACACAGTCGACGTATAATACGTATTAAAATGGCAACAGGACAATTTTCTGGTTATTTTTTTACTACTACCGTTCTGGTTGACAAAAATGTACATTTTATTTTACTTTATCTGATTAAATGTATCACATAACTGACATGTCCGAAAGGTTCTAGATTCGAATCCCGTTAATTTTTTACGTACGAAAATATTTATCTACTTCACTGTCATATTTAAAAAAAAAAACAATTTTAAGTTTGAGCATGAGCCTGTAGGCGTTAACGATGAAATAAATATCGAACTTGCGTAAAATAAAAAAGAAATGCGTTAAACAGAGCTATGTACGTAATCCAGTCAGTTTTCCCTTTCTTATTGGAAGTAAACATATTCGCATAAGAATATGTTACGCGAATTAGCTGCATTCTTTCTTTACTGATTGTCTTTTTTTTCCAAAAATATTACTTCGCAGCTTACGGGAACGCATCGATTAACAAAAAAAAGATCAAACCGTTACATACAGGTAAAGTAAAACAAAAATACTAAATAATAATCGAAGTTGCCTAAATCTCCATCCGGTTGGTTCCATTCATATTTAAAAAAGGAAATATTAAATATTCAAACCGTTTATATTTAACACGACCTGCTCCTAAGAGATCGAATAAGATAACAAATGTCGAGGCTTACACAACCGCATTTCTCTACAACAAAAAAGGTCTGAAATTCTCCGAACCTGCGCGTGCGTTCCCACGCTCGGTATGGGGTAAAAGAGACAGCAATATTATTTTTCACTTAAGATGCAATTAGTACAATTAATTACCGTACCTAACTTCGCACGGGCGCTGCTCAATGGTCACTCAACCTTGCGGCACATTTATGCCTAATCATGTCTCGGATAAGTATAACAGTAAAAAAATAATACAATTTAAGTACAATATTTTTTTTTTTTTTTTTAATTTCAAAATTATAATAATAATAAAAAGCGTATAAAAGATAATTTTATAAGATGCCAAAAAATTATATGCACCAGGCCCCATAAAATTGTGTAGACGATCATTAATTTAGAAAGTTTAATACATTTTGAGTAAAATGCATAAAAATGTTACGACTTCCAAGTTGCTTTCCTATAATTTTTATTTTTACGCAGCCTGAGGGTGTAAATGCAGAAAAAACCTTTTGTGAATGGAACAGTCGAGGAATCGATTACTATTTAAATTAACGGGTTGGTTAATTAGCTTTATTTTTGTTACGATTTAATAATTAGTAAATGAATAAAAGATGATGAAAAAGTGTGAACATATACCTAGCGCAAATATAAAACAGAATAATATATTTCCCGAATGAAGCTGAGGAAATTCGCACGACGGAAAGAGTGATAGAATCAATGGAAAGTTCTGGGTTTAATCTCAGCAAGACTTGGTATTTTTCATACGCTACAAATCTATGATTGAGGAAGATAAAGTGAAATGCTAGCGCATTGCGTCACTGTTTATCATCGGCTGTGAAATTACATAACGAATACCTTCGTTATAAATACACATTTGCTTAAATTTGAATCTTGGTTCAACAAACGATATTATTTCAGTATTAAAAATCTTATTTTTCTCTTAGATTTGTCATCGCTTTTAAGTCGCAAAATGTTTGGGATATGGAGGTCCGAATAATCAACGTTTTAATAAACATTAATCTCAGATTATATATAATTTGGATCAGAATTAATTTTTGAATTTTGTTGCAAGAAAATCTCTCTGATAATTCGAGTACTTAAAACAAGCAATAATTTATGTAAATTTTACGGATAAATAAAATATGTATTCCGGTTCTGAGAGGTCGGATGTATAAGATCAGTGATTATTTTACTAACTAAAAATTAAAATAAAAAAGTTATTAAATACAACCTTATTGTCAAATGGAGAATTTAACACAATTTTATTAATTTTTTTTTTTTTTATAAATAACAAAAATTTCATTAAAAATGATTTTTTTGTATTCATCTTGCTTGGAAGCTTGGAGGTATTGAATAAGTCAAACGCAACGCAGCAAATTACCTGATGCCGAACTTGGCAGGTACACGGTCAAGGCGGAAGGAAAAGTCAGTTTAAATGGCAAAATAGCACCTGTCAATCGCTAAATGTTAGAGGTGCGTTTATGTACCACTCATTAAGAGTAGTATTCTCTGTATATTAACCGTAGCGAACGGGTATTTTAAATAATCTTAAGTAATTTTCAGTTTCAGTAAATCTTATTATCTCTTATAAATAACATTATATTATTTATTTATTTGTATACTCACACACGCACGCACAATTTTCAATTTTAATTATATATAAATACTGAAATATACTTTTCTAAATAAATATAATTTTTTTTCTCATTCAGAACGTGTTATATCAAAACCTTTGCTATAACAAATTTTACTAGACAATAAAAATGTATTTTTATGTTTTTATTCTATCTCGCCCTGTCTTTTACTCTCCATCACCTCCTCTCTCTCTTCCCTCTCCACTCCACCACCACACTCAACCACCTATCACCCGTCTCTCAATTCCTCTCCATCACCCTCACTCTCTCTCCCACCCATTCTCTCTCTCACGCCCATTCTCTCTCTCACTCACCCCTTCGCTCTCCCAATCCCTCTCTCACTCACCCTCTCCATCACTCTCTGTATGCGGTGGGCTACTTAAACTAAAACTACTAAAACTAAAATGTTTTGTTTTTTTATCAATTTTCTCACTCAAAGTGCATTTTTACAAAAACTTTGTAATAAAAAAATTGACTGTTAAGGTTTTCGACGCTTTTTAATTCGTTCGTGAAAAAGCATTAAAAAATTTCTCGTTGGAATTATAACAAAAAAAAACGGTAACGACAAATTAAAAGTTTACGTAAAATTTAACCTCTGATCCAAAGATTTTTCCCGACGAGATGAAAAATTACAACGTCGTTTGTAGTAATAAAAAATTACGCGTATAGAATTTTATTTCGAAAATACGAGTACATCGTTAAATTATGTTACTTCAATTTTTTTTTTTTAATTTCAGTGCTCCTTTGATCAGCCAAAGAAACATAGTTTTTTTGTAATTTCTTTACTTCGCGTCGTTTATAATTGTACGTAAAGAATTAGATGAACTGTAACCGATAAGGAATGCCAAACGATACCGAGATTCGAACCCAGAATTATCGGTATATCAGTCGCTTAATTTATCAACCGATCGATCTAAGGAGATTAAATGTTTCTTAAAAATAGTTTTCCTCTAAAAGAATGATCGACTATACATTTTCAACAATTTTGTGATTTTTTTTAAAATTTAGCTTTAAAATATAAATTAAACACGGGAAATGTTAAATATAAAAATTTGTAATGACTGTTTGTTGTATATATGTCGTACACTTTTTACGAATAATTTCTGCTTTAAATACTATGTACGCATAATTATTAAGATATATGACAATTACCCGGGGTCGAACTCAGAACCTCACATAAATTATAAATATCGGTCGCCTTCTACAAACTCGCTACCGATGTTTTTTTCTTTTCTTACGATTAATTATTGTTAAATATATATGTTAAATAAAAAATACGCCGATAGATTTCTAAAAATATTTTTACGAATTTATTAAAATGATTATTTGTAGCTTTCTTTCCTATCAAAAATTATTTTTTTCAAATTTTTGTGTTATTCCCGAGAATACATTCATTTATGAATATTTAACGACATTAACTGAGATCGGTGAAGAAACAAACGGTAAGCTATTTTGGGTGTCGAACCAAGGAGTTCCAGTAAATCAGTATATTCTTTATAACGATACAGATGCGAATTATTTTCTTGTTTAGCACGTCTCATTCTCGTTACCAGACTTAAAACTTAATATATCTAATATATCACTCACGAAATACCCTTTGCTTATATCAGTTTAGTTAAATATATACACCGTTAATGGCCAAATAACCTAAAATACAACCATATAACTTGTTTCTCTTTATTTATTTATTATTATTAAATTTGTTAATTTATTTTGTAAAAATCAATCGGCGTTAACTCGAATCTAACATTTTTAATCTAATAAATAATTTGAGTAATACATATACAGAATAAAACACCTGCCAATTATTGTTTAAAAAATTGTAATAATATTAACAAAATAAATAAAACTCACCTTAAATCAGTAATAAGGAATATCTCAATAAAAAGATGAAATTTGGATAACGTTACATGTGGATTAGGTTAGACTAAACACTGTTATGTGAAGGCATAACATTGCACTACGTATTCAGTCGCCTATCTACCGATAATTCCCGCAAACAACTAACTACAAGACAAAACATCTCAGTGAATTTCGTTAGTTTACACTCATGATGCTCTTCTCCATCTTCCCCCCACCCCATACGGAATCATCCGACATCGAAAGACACAACCATTTGTTTTAAACAACAACAAAATTAAAATGAAAAATTATTACATCTAAAATTCGGTTCGCAAGTTGTTTCTTTCACAGTCAATTTTTTTTACATTTGACCATCGGTTACACGTCCTCTAATATTTAATTGTTTTTAAAATTTACTATCAATCTTGCCGAACTTATAATTAGATAAAATATTAAAGAGAATTAATTTTCCCTTAAACTATAAGTGGACATATTACTACAACAGCCAACCATATACAAAGGGGTTATAACGAGATTTTTACTTATTATTTAATTGCATATAATATTTATTTTATATACGTAATCAAGCTCAAGACATAGTAGATGTAAATACGGACCTGCACGCGCGCGCACATACAATTTTGTTATTAAGTGTTACTATATTTTTTAAACATCAAATCAGGAATTTAAAAAAAATATATAGTATGTGTGTAAGCGCGTACATACACCCGTAGATCTATTTATTAATTCACTTTATTATACATGTAAAGCCTAATTTTATTTTATTTAGATATTTAAAAATACATTTCGTCGTTTTTAATCAATACTTGGCTCTAAATGAATAAAACAATTTAATCAAAAAATTTTTGAATTTATTTAATTGTTTTATAAGATAACACTCAATCCTGCTATTGCGTAAGAGATTTATAAAAGCACTAGACTCTGTGTTAACCTTGAACGTTCGTAGTTGGTGGAGTGAGGAATGTTTACAAAACAACGAAAGCCGGCTAGACACCGCAGCAAACAACTTTTTTTTATCTCTTCATCACGCATTATTAAAACAAATATTCTTATCTGTTTTAAATAATTTATTAATTTTAACTAGCAGACTATGCTTCACTACGCTAGATTTCAGTATATATTCAAATTTAACCTTTCCTTTTTACCCTTTCTCTCTTTAACTTTTCCCTTCCCGCTTCCCAATTTTAATTTTATCACGTTCCCTTTTCCTTTTCCCAGTTTCTCTTTCCTTTTATCTCCCTCCCTCTTCCTTTCCCGTTTTCTCCTTCTTCCCTTTTTTGATTTTTTACTTTTCCGATTATTCCCTGTATGTATCATCTTTATCTTTTCACCTTGTACTGTTACTCTGAATCTAAATTGTTCTTTAACATCATGAACTGCTAGTTCTATGTAAAGATTAGAAAGTAACGGCGATAGGGAAAATCCTTGTCGGACTGCCTTTCTGATTACGGCTTCTTTCTTATGTTTTTCAATTATTACTGTTGCTGTTTGGTTCCTGTAAATGTTAGCAATCGTTCTTCTACCTCTGTATTTCAACTCTAATTTTTTTAAAATGCTGAACATTTTATTCCAGTCTACGTTATCGAATGCCTTTTCTAGGTCTATAAATGCCAAGTATGTTGGTTTGTTTTTCTTTAATCTTCCTTCTACTATTAATCTGAGCCCTAAAATTGCTTCCCTTGTCCCTATACTTTTCTTAAAACCAATTGGTCTTCTCCTAACACTTCTTTCCACTCTCCTCTCAATTCTTCTGTATAGAATTCTAGTTAAGAGTTTTTTAAATTAAAAGCGAACCAAATCGAACTGTCAGTTACAAATCCTTGTTTTTTTTTTGTAAAAAAAATTATTAATTACACATTTAAAAAATACATTTTTAAATTTATTATATTGATAATAGTTTAAAAGTATTTTAATATAAAAACTATTAACTCGAACATTAAAACTAATTAATACAGATTAATAAGGAAATAATAGTAAAAAAGAAAATCTAACAGTATAAAATAAAATGGTGGCTTCTGAACGATATAGTGGGAAAAAATTAAAATTGTGGTAACTTTATAGTAGTGATGATTACGTAACTGCTAAGTGTATTCTTCACACGTCCATCCCGGGGTTGGCGCCTTATTCGTCAAAACAACTTGACAACAGTGTCAAAATATGAATGTGTTTTGTCAACAGTGTCAAAGTATGTGTTACATTGATGAAAAATTATATCACTTTATAATATTATTAGCTGCTTCCAATGTATAAAACGATGTAGTGAAAATAAACAAAACTGACATTGTAATATTTTCTTTCTGATAACTTATTAATCTAAGTATTATTAACGTTGTCAAATCAGTAAATAATATTTATTTCTTTGCGAACTGTAGTGGCGTTTTTAAAACAGTATCAAATTTCGTTTATAGATTATTTGTAATTACCGTATTCAGTATATATAGGAGTATTTTATATGAATATAAACAATAGTTTAGAAAAGAATTTTGGCATATAAACTAGGTAAGTTCTTTCAATAATAATATTTTATATTAACAAAAGTAGTACACAAAGGTATTAAATGGCCTTCATTTTAATCAGAGTTGTAGGATCATTTTTATATCAAAACTTTTGTTTTTCGATGCTCTTTAAAATGATGTGTCATAACCCTTTTCATTAAATATTTGTCAATTATCCCTAATGTGGGTAGAGATATGGTTTATGAAAAGTTATTTAAAGTTTGTTATAATTTAAGAACATATGTAATATATTTATTGCGTTTGTGTGTGTGTGTGTGTGCCCATGCATGTGCATTTTGAACACACAATACATTTTTGTGAGTGTATGTATGTAATTAAAAGCAGCCTATACATTCATATAAATATGTATCACATACATATTTAAATGTAATAAAAGCAAGTATTCTCTCCCCCCCACCAAAATAACACATCGTAATTGAAGCTGCACATTGATATAGTTGTTAGCTATTTTAAAATGAGATTGTCTATTAAACATTTCTACCAGTATAATTGTCTTCTATTACTAAATAGTTTTCTTCATGAAAATCTTTTTCTTTTCTTATTTTTTTGCTTGTGATTGACCTCCTAAAGATCACGCATCCTGTCCTGACTTCTTTCTTTTCTAAAATTCTTTCCTTTACCTTCTCTTTCCTTGTTAGGTTCATTCACTTTTCCTTTTCTATTTCTTTGAAAATTTAGATTCATCTACTAATTTTATTTGTCAAAAATTATTTCATTGTAAATATTTACTAATTTTAGATCTTTTCCAATTTCTTTGAACTAGCTTATTTTGTACTTTTCATAAAGTTATTTTTTTACTTTTACTAGATTTTTCCTAAGAAATTCTGTAGGCCTTCCAAACTGCATAAGACTTCAGGCAAAGCTATTGCTTTTTATTGTGTTAATTTTGATTTTTTGGATAAGGATGTTTTATTGTAACTGTTTCTTTAAAATGATAAGCAGCTTCCATTTTTTGTTTTAGCTTTTATTCCTTCTTTTTTAAAAAAAGTTTACATAGTCTTATAAAATTATCATACTTCTTTTTGTATGAGTGGCTTTTTGACATTGTGTCAAGAAATCACTAGAACAGTTTTCTTTTTAATTAATACACTTTTGAAATGCTGTTGTAAGTGGTAATTGAAATTTAGTGATGTTTTGTTACAGTTTTAGTCTTAAGTCATTCCCTAATAGTTTTAGACTAATTTAAGCAATAAGAAATGATGAATTATTTTAAAACATATTTAAATAATACTTTACTTTACCTAATTTGATTAAATCATATTTACTTAAAAAACAAAAAATTTTCTGTTATTTATGATATAAAAAACTCATGAAATTAATTATACAGAATTTTAATGGGAGAATTATAATAGTACTCCTGATAATAGTAGCGATGAAAAGGATAAGTTGAATTAAATAAAATAATATAGTAGAAACATTAGGTTGGATTTATATATTAATCATTTGTACTACATTTTTTAATGTTAATACTCAAATGGATTCGTCAACAGGATAAATAAACAAACCATTAACAATAAACAAACTGGAATTATTAATAAAACTATTAGCTCACTATTTTGATCGGTTTAAAAACCAAAGGTTGAGTGAATACGTCAATCAACTTGAACTATTTGGAGTAGTTGTATTAGAATTTTTTTTTTTTGTCTTCAGTCATTTGAATCTGATCTGAGTACCACATGACTTCCTTGTACGCTTACTAAATTACATATGCACATTTTTAAAAAAAAATAAAAGTACATAAATTTTTATTTCATTCATAACTGCTAATATCTTTTTTTTATTACTATTATTGAATTATTATTTATCGTAATTTTTTTACAATCAGAGGTTAATAATTATTATAAATCAAAATATTTAAATTAAAAAAAAGTTTAAATATATATGTATGTGTGTAAAGTGGGATTCGTCCCGATCTGCCTTCCCCTTGTAAGATCCAAATATGTCATTAATAAAAAAATTTATTTGACTATAACTGTAGAACCAATAAAAATAAGTACCACTTATGATATATCGTTGAAAGGCTCTCAATAAGGGCTTATTACTGGTTCAGTCGATTGCAATCAAAAGGAAAGGTGCACAACTAGATGTTACAACAGTCCTAAATCCAAAATTTCAACATCCTACGACTAATCGTTTTTGAGTTATGCGAGATACATACATACGTACAGACGTCACGCGGTAACTAGTCGAAATGGATTCAAGGATGATCAAAATAGATATTTCCGTTAAAATCTGAAAACCGAAATTTTTCGCGATCACAATACTACCTTTACTTTGTACAAGGAAATAAAAAAAGGAAAAATGTGGTACCCCCTTACCGAAAAAGGATCGATATTTCAACTTAACATACTACAAACTTAACGAACGCTCGCTTTGCACGCTAACCTTGACTAATTAACAGTAATGTTTTGATTATCATAAATAATTCCAATATTTACTGAATTTATTATTTAAATACACAAAACATTACTGTTAATTAGTCAAGGTTAGCAAGTGAAGCACGCGTAGGTTAACTTTGTTAGATTATATTTATAAAATAAATAGTTATATTGAGTTTTTTCTTCTACCAGGTTGTTAATATCAATATTTCCTTTTATTTTGAGTTATTTCCAGGTGAAAAATGTGGAAACTTTTTTTGGGGAGGGGGAGAAACGAAAAAGTACCCAAAAAAACGAATAATACTTCTTTTACTGGTGTTTCACATTTTTCTATCTCCGCCTTTGTTTTCTAAGATTTCTTCACGTTTTTAAAAAGTTATTTACAAGAATTTAGTAATTCGAAACCACATCTAAAAATCTTTGTTGACGTATCATTAACTTTTTAGCTGTCTGAATGAGATTTTAACTGTAAACTGCTTACCTTGGTACTGTTAATTCTTAAGCCTTCGCCTTTTTAAGGGAAGAATAGAATTTAGAAAAATAGAATAAATCCTGAAATTTCCGAACATTATCTTTACCAATAATCGTGCATTGAAAGGCATCGCTGCGATTACATGTAGGAAATCGTGGCAGTCCTTTCGCATCTGTAAAAGAAAAAATTAAACGGTCTTTAATATGATCAGTAACATTGTAAAGTATTACTAAAAGTAAGTATTTCGTTGTAACTTAAAAAATTACAAAAGTAAATTGGCACTTGCGCACTTTCGGTGGTACCGCAGTTTGAAAAAATTTTCAAATCTATAATTGATCGAATCTAGACCTATTTTAACATTTGAATGTATTTAAAATCTATTCAGATATTAAAAACCAATATAACCTATACTCTTTTTCTTTTTTTTTCCTGTTTAGCCTCCGGTAACTACCGTTTAGATAATTCTTCAGAGGATGATATGTATGAGTGTAAATGAAGTGTAGTCTTGTACGTTCTCAGTTCGACCATTCCTGAGATGTGTGGTTAATTGAAACCCAACCACTAAAGAACACCGGTATCCACGATCTAGTATTCAAATCCGTGTAAAAATAACCGGCTTTATTAGGACTTGAACGCTGGAACTCTCGACTTCCAAATCAGCTGATTTGGGAAGACGCGTTCACCACTAGACCAACCCGGTGGGTAATAATAACCTATACTATAATTTTTGTTTAAATACTCAAAACATTACTCTGTTAATTAGTCAAGTTTAGCGATCAAAGCGAGCGTAGGTTAAATTTGGTTAAATTATGAGTATATTTGTATAATAAATAAATCTAAATGGTAATATCGGGTGATATTAATAATAACAAAAACGTTTGCCGCTTATAATTATAAATATAAATTAACCAACTTACCCTACGCACTAACTCCACGACTAATTAATGATTAGTCGTGGAGGAACCCCATTTACGGACGCCTAAGCAGTGTCGGGCTCGCTAACAGGTTCCGCCAGTTATAACCAAGGGCGTATGTATACCTGCGCACTACCGACTAAACCTCCACTCCTGGCTTCCCCCTTCCTGGGACTGCTTATAGAAACATTTCAACAAAAGAAAGGGGAATAGTCCACAAACACAGTCGTAAGTAACAAATCGACAAATGTCACACACCACACAAACAACACTACTTGAAACAACACATACAGCACGTCAGCTACAAACACCGACAACATCACACAAGAACCCTGCAGAAAACAGGACAAAGCTTCTAACACCCACAGCAGTCAAGAGAAATATCTCAAAGAGTCACACCACTTATCATTGGCCACCATCAGACGCACGAGCAGAATGTGCCCGGCCTCATCCCACCCAGGCGACCCCCTAGGCACTCAGCCGAGAACTTTTCCGCCCCTGCGCCCTCCACCGCCATTCTCCTCTGCGGAACTCTTCATATAATTGCAGCTTCCTCATGACCGTCCTGACGAATCTTTCCACAGTCTTTCACTGTGCCTCACCTTCTAATAAGATTCGTAGGGTATCTTCAGGGCAGAACATGTGCTCACGTCTCAGGTTGCCGAGCATCTCTCTACGCTCTATGGCGAATCGTGGACAAAAAACAACAAATGTTGGGTGGTCTCTTCCACCTCGCACTCCGGACAATTTTCAGATAGATCGAGCAAAACAGAATAAAACTTTGTAAACCTCATCGTGGAAATTGAATTCTTACATAAAGTTACCGACCCGCCATGCAAATCCTAACTTTAGCTTTAAATAAGGTTAAAGTTTGTGCGATCCACTTCTCAGTAAGAAATAATATGCTAATTACATAAATATTATTCCTTTTAATAGTAACATTTTCTGTTGTACATTATGTAAAATGTTTGGACCGTCTAATTACGTAGCAAATTTTCATGAGATGACTAAACCGATTTCATTTACAATCGAGTCAAATGTATTGCTCTTTCACGTGTTTTAATAAAATGCTAATCTTGTATCATCGTTATCATTTATTACGTTTATGTATACCTTGTCTAAAATATAATACTACAGTATGTTTTGTGACTACTTGAAAAAGTAAAAAAAAATATACTAAAATGGGCTACCAGAACTTTGTTTTGTACCGGTAAATGAGATTCGTGTAAATTGTTTAGTAAATTAAATATTCTGATGTTTCCATGCATTTATTTATGAATATATAACATTTGTTAAGAAGTAAACGTTATTTTAATTTTTTTTTTGTCTTCAGTCATTTGACTGGTTTGATGCAGCTCTCCAAGATTCCCTATCTAGTGCTAGTCGTTTCATTTCAGTATACCCTCTACATCCTACATCCCCAACAATTTGTTTTACATACTCCAAACGTGGCCTGCCTACACAATTTTTTCCTTCTACCTGTCCTTCTAATATTAAAGCGACTATTCCAGGATGCCTTAGTATGTGGCCTATAAGTCTGTCTCTTCTTTTAACTATATTTTTCCAAAGGCTTCTTTCTTCATCTATTTGCCGCAATACCTCTTCATTTGTCACTTTATCCACCCGTCTGATTTTTAACATTCTCCTATAGCACCACATTTCAAAAGCTTCTAATCTTTTCTTCTCAGATACTCCGATTGTCCAAGTTTTACTTCCATATAAAGCTATGCGAACATATACATTCAAAAATCTTTTCCTGACATTTAAATTAATTTTTGATGCAAACAAATTATATTTCTTACTGAAGGCTAGTTTAGCTTGTGCTATTCGGCATTTTATATCGCTCCTGCTTCGTCCATCTTTAGTAATTTTACTTCCCAAGTTATTTTAATAAAAATTAAAAATTGTAATTATCTGGTAACAGATTTCTCCCTTTGCGCGTGCATGTACGTGTACGTGTGAATTCTTGGATTACTGATGAACACAGTACACGTATAGTTCTATCCAGATGAAACATTACATTTGATTAAAAAGCTTTATCACTCTTGTGTACCGTCGGTATATTAGTTTAATCTAGTTTTGAAGGTAGAATTTTATTTAATTTATTGAAAATACATTATTTGCGCTAATTTAAAAAAAATAATAAGATTGTGATTAAAACAAATTGTTTGATGATAAATAAATGTAATAAAATATTTTTTTATAGTAATAAATATTTTAATAAATACAAAAAAAAATAGTTCAATAGCCGATGATAAATATTATAATTTATAAAAGTGTATAGATCATACGCTGATGGGAGGAGTATTTTGTAAAGACGAATTTTAGAGGTAATTATTTTTTTTTTTTGTTTAATTTTTTGTGGAATGTCAAGTGAAAAGATTTGTCAGTCGATGACTAATGCGAAGATGGTGTGAGTCTAGAGAGGGGGGATGATGGTGAACAGAACGGCCAGCTGTCTTTCTTCGCATCTGGCTGGTGGCTAGCGTCGGACATCACGCGTGATACAATTCAAATATAACCCTAAACATAACGGTCATTATTGGTATGCGAGGTAAAAATTATAGTCCTTTTCTTATATATACATCTGACATAATTAAATTAAATAAAGATTAGTCCATTATTTTATACGAATTACATTTTATTAAAATACTATTTAATTTCAAGAGGTATAATAAAAATATTACGATAACGTTTATCCGTTTTGTAAAGTAATATATAAACAAACATAATATTAAATAATAACAGATCTATTTTTTCCAACGTTATTTACAATACGACCTCGTATTATCCTACACGTGTATTTTAACGAGCGAGAAATATGAGGTAGATAATATTAGTGAGATACTTTAAAAAAAAGCCAAATTCTTACCCAGAATCAAACCCGAGACCAGCAGATTTAGAAGCTAACAACTATATCAACTGATCGGCCAGTTTTTAATATGATAGAATGTTGTAAACTAATTTATATAAAATGAAATAAAGCAATAAGGATAAAAAAAATCTGAAAATTCGTAATTAATTCGATTACATTTAAGGTTCTAGTAAATAAAAGTATCAGACGCCAGATAAATACAAAATATTGCGTCGAAACGGAAATGAAGTTCAGTCGTACAAATGACACCACTTCTTTCACCGCAGCGAAGGCTGTATATCTACAGAAGCTGTAGTTCTATTCGTAATGAATATCCGAGTATCACTATTAAAAACAGCTTAAGTGGAAGATCCTGGGTTCGACTTTCATAACATGATCACATTTCAAAACACAATTGCATTTGTAATATTTATAAAATACTTCGTTTAGAATCAATTTGGTCTCCAAACAGTTAAATTTATTTAAACCTACTTAAAAAAAAAAAAAAACATTTAAGAACCAAGGTTCGATATTATCGGCTTCGACCCATCATCTTACATCCATGCTGCTTATACGTGTATTTAAAATATAAAATAAATAAAAAAATAAATAAATAAAAATTAATTAAAAACAAAAATAAATAAATAAATAAAAAGTCGGTGTATGAGAAAGAAATGAATCGAACGGTTTATTTTGTTCAGCGTTATAAACTCGTAAATAATTATTATAGTTAAAATGTGCTTTACGCAGTGGTGTAAGGGACGGCATTGTAGTTTAACCTTGAACTCAGTTTAACCTTGTACGTGTCATAACAAGGCGGGAATTGTAGCAGCGCGTCGGCGAGCAGTTCTGTCTATGATTGCAGTATGATTTAAAAAGTTATCTCACACTAAATTAAACGAATATTTACAACTAGTTTTTTTTTTTTTAATTAATTTATTTTACTCGTATTGACAACATACAAAGTATACATTTTTTTTTCGTTTACTCAGGGCATCCGTTATGTATTGCTTCACAGGATGAGATCAAATGGCAATTTTGTAGCGTGTGAAAATGACATGCCTAACCGGGATTCGAACCCGGGACCTCAGGATAAAAGGCCGAGACACGGTCACTACGGAGGCCGACAAACGTCAGTTACTATCACGCTTTTTTTACATTGTTTTTTTTTTATTTTTTCATGTTATGAATTTTGATAATAAATGCCAAGCGTAACCGGAAATCGAACCTAGAATTATTTACTGTATAAAAAGAACGGAATTCAGACGAACATCAGATGCAACGTCACCCATTTTAACAATAAATACGAGTAAGTGTTACATAAAAATATTGTGTGTGTGCGCGTGCGCACACACACAATATTTTTATTTAACTCCATTATTCCTTAATTACACAACAGACTCAAAACTTAACAAAATACTTGTTGTACATCACAGATCCATTCTTTGATTTCACCGACCCAAAAAATGTACGGGAAGAGTACTTTTTTTGGAGAAAATTTACTGCATTAGAAATTGTCAGGTCAATTGACATGCTTACCTAACAGTCAACGCATAATACATATTGAAATGGCTGCAGGACTCAATTTTCTGGGTTTTTTTATTACTACCGTTCTGGTTGACAAAACAATGTACATTTCATTTTACTTTATCAGCTTAAATGTATCACGAAATTGACTTATATCCAAAAGGTTCTGGATCCGAATCCAGTTAATTTTTACGTACGAAAATATTAAACCACCTCACTGTCAATTTAAAAAAGAAATCTGATGTGGACACAACATGACTTCCTTTCACGTCTATTAAATTACATATACACATTTTTTGCTGCACTTTATTTAAACTTATTTCATTTGAAAGTGACATACGATCCTCTAATTCTTTAATAAAGAATTTTTTGATATTTTTTCATATAAATATATATTTTGAAGTAGTTTTCAGTTTCAGTAAACTTATCTGTTAATAAATAATACATTAATTTATTTATCTATTTACTTGTATACACACGTGCGCACGCAAAATTTTATTATATATATACATTTTTTTTTTTCTCACTCGAAGTCTGTTTTAGCAAAACCTTTGTAATATAAAAATAAAGACTGATAAAATTTTCTCATTTTTTTTATAAACTTCCTTAAAATTTTATTGGTAGCTCTGCTCTTTTCTATATATATATATATATATATATATATATAAACTTATTTCTAGAAAATAGTTCATTATCTGATTCAGAAATGCAGTACCTTAAAATTTATTTATTATAGTATACCCTTCTTTAGTGATCCTACGCTTTCTACAGACTTTTTCATAATAACATAATGACTTTGAGTAGTTAATGAACACAAGCTGAATTCGAACCCAGGACCCGGTCTCTAATTTTCTTTTTGCGAAAAACATACCTTCTTTTTAATCGAAAATTATTCTTTAATTTATTATTTTTTTTAAATAAAGATAATCTATTTCTAATATCGGAATTTCAGTATTCTGCAAATATTATTTTTCTGTAAATCCCCATTTTAAAACGAAAATTCAATTAAAAAAATTATAGGTAAATATTTTTTAAATGTTACGAATAAAATTTAAAATATTTTAACGCTCGTTCCGAATATTTTCAAGGAAAAATTAATCTTCGTATAATTTACGAGTAATTTCTGTTTACTTATTGTCGGTGTATAAAATGGGTGAAATGATGTGTATAAAATAACTCAAAAACGATTAGTCGTAGAATGTTGAAATTTTGGATTTAGCACTGTTGTAACAACTAGTTGTGCACCTCCCTTTTTGATTGCCATCGAAATTAAAAATAAAATTTTAATTAATAAAATATTTTGATCTTAAAGGGAAGGCACATCGGTTTGAATCAGACTTCATCTCCATTTGTTTTTTTTTACCTTTTCTTTTTTTAAATTTAAATATATTGATTTAATATATAATTAACCCGTGATTGTAAAAAAAAATTACAATACATAATAATTCAGTGATAATAAAAAAAGTGACAAAAATTATTAGTGAAATAAATGTTATGTACTTTAAAAATGTGTAAATATAATTTAATAGGAATTACATACGATATATATACATGTATACGTATACGTACATATACACAATACTCGTATTTGTATATGAATAGATGTTGGTGAAACATCTGATTATTTAATATTAATTGAAAATATAATTTAAAATCGTATTATTTTTTGGATTTTCTAGTTTAATTTCTGTTTAATAATTCTGGAATTTTCTGTTTAATTTTATCCACATTAAAGTTAACTACAGAGTGACTGAAAAATAGTCCCTCACAAGAACAACATATACACTGAGGCATACATACCCGATCTTTAGTAGATTGCAAAAAATTCTTATCTCTTAGTTCATTGCTCCTCTGATATTATCGGACAATATTCTCCTAAGTCGGAGTTGATCATCATTTCGTTTAATTGTTTTTGTTGCCAATCATTTAATCGCTCTATCGTTTTATATAATTTTTCCGCTCTTAATTAGTTCTCTCTATATTCATCATCCCTCTTAATATTTTTATTCTTTCCTTGTCTTAACGTTTTCTTCCTCTTCATATTTACCATCTCTCAATATTTTTTATTTTTTTATTGTTTATTTGGTTTTAACATTTTCTTCCTCTTTATATCTTTCATCTTCTAATTTTTCTTATTCTTACCGTATTCTAAACATTTTCTTCCCCTTCATATTCATTTTCTTCCTCTTTTTTTGAAATATATTTCTTCATGTTATCTTTCTTTTTCCTGTATGATTATTTCTTTTTTATTTTTGATTATTCAGCAAATAATCCAATAATAAAATGTGAATAATTTACACAGCTAGGTCGAAATTAACATTTGTAACCAGTATACAGGAGTTCACTAAACGGAATAGTTTAATTATTATTAACTTTTGTTTATACGACACAACAGAAATCTAAAACTTTTGTTAATCAGCAACTCACGAAGATACGAATAATACTGATCTAGTTATACGAATAATAAAAGGAATTTTACTCTGTTCTATTATTTCATGTAAGACTGTTGAATTAATAATTGTATAAATATTTTATGTGAATAAAAACGAATATTTCAGCAATTGTGTAACACTTTATTAATAAATTAGAGGATCGTATTCACTTTCAAATGAAATAAGTTTATATGAAGTGCAGCAAAAAATATGTATATGTAATTTAATAGGCGTACAAGGAAATCATGTGGTGTCAACATCAGATTTTTTTAAATTTATTATTAATTTTGCACAAATTATATTATATATGCGCGCGCATATACAATTGTGTAATTATTACTCTATTTGTTTAAAGATCAAATCAGGGATTAAAAAGTTATATATTAATTTTTTTAGATGTAACATCACCTCCACGCTGTTACAGAGGTAGCTTCTTACCTGCCAGACTAAAAGTTTCGAATTCGCTACCCGGTTAGGATCTGGAAAATTTTGTAACAACGCAGTCCCTTATGACTTTAATAGTCATCAGTTGAAAAAGGTAAATAACAGAGCCACCCACATTTTTTATGATATAGATTATAGAAACCAGGAATGGTACGTAAGGAGGTAATGATTAGTATTATATCTAAATTTCAAAGTTATATCTAGTCGACCTCCATATTTTACGGTTAAGCCCGTCTATAATATTCAAATCAAATGTATGTTGTACGCGCGTACATACACTCACAGATCTATTTATTAATGCACTTTATTATACATGTAAAGCCTAATTTAACTTTATTTAGATCTTTTAAAATATATTTCGTTGTTTTTAAATAATACTTGGCTCTCAATGAATGAAACAATTTAATCCAAAAATTATATTGAAAGTCATTAAGTGACATGGAATTAAATTTTGTCGGATCTCGGATTTTGTTGGGGTTTTTTTAATCTATTTTGTCACCTCCGTAATAGAACAACCGAATCATATACTGAGAGTTTTGGGTTCGATTCTTGGCTTGGACGCTAGCTCATATGTTAAATGCTTATTTGGGTATTGTCAATTAAAAAACGTTAATCATAGTCTGAAGAGTTTTACTCAGCTTGGAGAAAGGTCGCAGCTTCGTAGGATAATATGGTTACGCGAGTATCATTTTAGAAAAAAAAAAACATTGTTCATAACGGTTGACTGCGTCAACTAAGAAATTGACGCACAGAATTACTTGCGTAATGCTTCTGTTTCAGATCGCTTATATTCATATAAATACTAGAAACGGACTCGATTTATTCCTCACATAAATTTACTCAGTTAAATTTTACTTACGTAAGAATCATCTGTAAATAATTTGATAATAAAAAAATTGTAAAAAGAACCACGCTGGAAGTCTGGGGCTCGTTTTTCAATTTAGACGTAATCTTATAAATCTACAGGTTAACCAGTCTGCCGGCCTCCGAGGCGCGAGTGGTAGCGTCTTGGCCTTTCACCCGGAGGTCCCGGGTTCGAATCCCGGTCAGGCATGGCATTTTTCACACACGCTACAAAAAAAAAAAGGTTAACCAGCCTCATTGTCGGCCTCCGTGGCGCGAGTGGTAGCGTCTCCGCCTTTCATCTGGAGGTCCCGGGTTCGAATCCCGGTCAGGCATGCCGTTTTAACACACGCTACACATAATTCGTTTCATCCTCTAAAGCAATACCTGACGGTAGCCCCGGAGGTTAAACAAAAAAAAATAAAAAGGTTAATCAGATTAAAAAAACTGAAGATACTGGGTTCCGCTTTGAATTATATGGTTTTTTTAATATTTCATTCTTAGTTTGCACATAAAAATAATTCTTAAGGCGACAACAAATTCAAAAATAAATAAAAACCATCAGACGGTTAAAAGTGAAAGTACAGTGTAAAGTTGCATGTTTTATTTTATATTTTTGACTTTATTTAATTTGTTTTATAAGATAACAGTCAATCCTGCTATTGCGTAAGGGATCTATAAAAGTGATAGACTCTGTTAACCTTGAACGTCGTAGTCCGTTGGAGTGAGGATGTTTACAAAATAACTGTGTCAGCAACGACACGCTGGCTAGACAACACGGCAACAACTTTTATTTTCATCACGTATTATTAAAACAAATATTGTTTATGTATTTTATCTTAAATAATTTAATAATTTGAACTAGCAGACTCGCATGCTTCACTATGCTAGATTTGAGTAAATATAGATTAAATTGAACACAATTGAAAGTTAGATTAAAGCATTAATAAAATGACCATTACGGAACTTCACAAAATTTAACCTTTCCATTTTATCCTTTTCCCCTTCCCTTCCCCATTTCCTTTTCCCCATTTTCATTTTATCACGTTCTTTTTCCATTTACCCCGTTTATCTTTCCCTTATTTCCCTCCCCTTCCTCTTTCTACTTTTCTTTTACTCCTTTCAATTTTCTTTTCCCGTTGTCCCCTTTTTTTGATTTTTTCCTTTTCCGATTTTTCCCTGTTTCCCTTTTCCTATTCTCTTTCTTCCTTTTTCCCCGCGCTTGAAATCGGTCCAGTAGCTTTTTTAGTCTATAGCGGACATACATATCGGAAACACTGAAATGGAATCGTAAAATACTTAGTACAGCGTAAACGATGGTAGATTGTCATTATTTAAGTAATCTTTTTACTACAGAATAAATTAAATATGGATAGGTTTTGTTTACTGAGAAATTAAACATTTTGTTTTCAATAAATTTTGAAGAAGTTTCAGAACCAATTAATTTTTTTTTTTTTTAGCTCCCGATTCATCGAGGATATTTACTTATTATGTGAAATTATATATTTTCAAATAAGGTTATAAAGAGTTCCTAGACTACAAAATCATTAAACGCTACTTAATTCCAGTCAAGGTGGCAGTTAACAGCTTGTAAACTTGTAAAGCAACAAAGTTAAGTATACGTGATTATTTTTTTAATAGTCATAATTTCTTTTCCTCAGAAAACCATTAAAATTTATTTAAGATAATCCAATTCTAATTGAAGATTAAAAGCGAACCAAATCGAACTGTTAGTTTTAAATCCTATTATTTTTTTGTTTTTGTGTGATAAAATTATTAATTACATTTAAAAAATACATTATATTAAAAATAGTTTTATTATAAAAACTATTAACTTGAAAATTAAAACTAATTAATTCAGATTAATAAGGAAATATTAGTAAAAAAAACCTAACAGTATAAAATAAAAAAATAGCTGAATGTGATAGTGATTGTGTACAGTGAATGGAACAGATAGCGTAGTTGCTGTATGTATTCGATTAACTCGTCCATCCACCTGGTTCGCGCCGAATTCGTCAAAACAACTACGTGTATCAAAATGTGTATTATATTGATGAAAAATTATACTTTTTATAATATTATTAGCTTATTCCATTATATAAAGCGATGTAATGAAAATAAACAAAACTTACATAGTAATATTTTTTTCTGGTAACTTAATCTAAGTATTATTAATCATTAACGTTGTCGAATCAGTAGTAATATTGTTACTTGATTATTTATAATTAGCGTTTTCAGAAGTATTTTATATGAATCTAAACAACCCTTTAGAAAAGAATTCTACATGTAAACTAGGTAAGTTCTTTCAATAATAATATTTTATATTAAGACAAGTAGTACGCAAGTAAATAATGTGATTTGCATGTATGTATTATTATTTTTAGCTTCAACTAATATTTTTTAATTCTTATTTTAATTTAAATAAAATAAAATTTATATAATTACTTTATAAAAATACACAATAAAAATAATTTGCTTTCAAGTAAGTACCAACCACTAGAAGAGGGATTGCTGATTCATTTGTAGATTTGAATTGCTGAATATTTGATTCTAATATTTTTTATAGTATTAAGTTAATATTTTATAGCAGTAGAGCTTAAAAAGACTTTCTAAGGTGAAAATATGTTTTCTATTCATAGCCTGAGTATAAATTCCCCCTTTTGGATATATTATTATGTATAATAATGTTTCATGTGTTTTTTCATTACATGTAATTTTTTTTTTTAAACTGAAAATTTTCATTATTACATCTATATATATATATATATATGTCAGCGATTTTTTCATGTGTCCTCTTCATATTCTTCTAAATGCAGTTCATTTAAAATTTTTCACATGACAGAATATATTCAACAAATATCCACTTCTCTTACAATCCTCACTCAAATAAGAATATTATATATTTCCATTTCCTTTACTCATGCTCTTTCTTCTGCGTCTTTCTTCTGCTCATTCTTTTCTTGGGTTTTTTTACAATTCTGTGTTATTATGAAATTTCTTTTAATTGGATACTGGATAAAACTTTTCTTATTGAGTATTTTAATCCCTCCTTCCATTTAAAGACCGAAATCACTTAATTTAAGAAAATTACACTTGTTATTGTAACTATTTAATTCTTTTTCTTTCCTTTTTTTGTTTTATAACATTTAGATATTAAAAACAAGTAAAATATCTTATGAATAAAATTTACACATTTAACTTGAAAAACTATGCAACCTAGAATACTGAATTTTGCATTCTTATCTAAAATGACAAATGATTGTATACAACTGTATATACACATTTATTTAGTGTTCACAAGTATGACAACTCTTAATTAAATTTTTACTCCTTAACCAGAGAAAAATAAGATTTAGTTATTGCTTTTCCTCAAAACAATTCATAATAATACCACCACACTTTGAACCACCCAAGGGGCATAGGATTTAATCAAAAAATTTTAATGGGAAGGGTAAGGTTATAAGGCCTCATTTTAAAGAGCATTAAAAAAATAATAAAAAAAATGGCCATAAAATCAAAAGGTTACAGCAATTCTAATCAAAATGGCAGCTGTTTAATGTTTTTCAAAAGTGGTCTACAGTATAATCTGTTTCTGTGGTATGAAAGAAATTCATACCGCAGAAACCCGCTTTTTATGTTTATAAGCTACTATTGAAACTAGCTGTGAAAGGTGTTAAATAGCCTCCATTTTGGTAAGAGTTGTATGATCATTTTTTATGTCAAAACTTTTGTTTTTTGATGATCTTTAAAATGGTATGTCATAACCCTTTTTCTTTACATTAAACTTTTTTCAATTATCCCCTTTGTGGGTAGAGATGTGGTTTATGAAAAGTTTTATTATAATTTATGAACATATGTAATATATTTATTGTGTTTGTTGTGTGTGCCCATACATTATGAACACACAATAAATGTTTCTGCGTGTGTCTGTATGTAATTAAAAGCAGCCTACATATTTATATGTAATAAAAGCAAGTATTCTATCCCCCCCACCCAAAAAACACATCATAATTGAAACTGCACTTTGATATAGTTGCTAGCCATTTTAAGATCAGAATGTATATTTAAACATTTCTACCAGTGTAACTACATTCTTTTACTAAATAATTTTCTTCATGAAAATCTTTTTCTTTTCTTTTTTTTTTGTTTGTGATTGGACCTCCTAAGGATCTCGCATCCTGTCATGACCTCTTTCTTTTATAAAATTCTTTTGTTCTTTCCTTTAACTTCTCTCTCCTTATGTTCATCCACTGTTTCCTTTTCTGTTTCTTTGAAAATTTAGATTTATCTACTAGTTTTATTTGTCAAAAATTATTTCATTGGAAATACTTAATAATTTTAGATCTTTTTCAATTTCTCTGAACTAGCTTATTTTGGATTTTTCATAAAGTAATTTTTTTCTTTTACTAGATTTTCCTAAAAATTTTGTAGGCCTTCTTAACTGCTTAAGACTTCGGGCAAAGCTATTGCTTTTTAGTGTCTTAATTTTTTATTTTTTTAGATAAGGATGTTTTATTGTAACTGTTTCTTTAAAATGATAAGCCGCTTCCATTTATTGTTTTGGCTTTTATTCCTTCTTTTTTAAAAAAGTCTCATAAAGTTAAAAAAGTTTACATAGTCTTATAAAATTATCAAACTTCTTCTTGTATGAATGGCTTTTTGACATTGTGTCAAGAAATCACTAGAACAATTTTCTTTTTACAAATACACTTTAAAATGCTATTGTAAGTGCTAATTGAAATTTAATCATGTTTTGTTACAGTTTGAGTCTTAAGTCATTTCCTAATAGTTTTAGATTAATTTAAACAATAAGGCTAATTTAAACAATTATTTTAAAACACACGTAAAACATATTGAAATAATACTTTCATCACCTACCTAACTTTACTTCAGCTAATTTGATTAGATCATATTTAATTAAAAAACAAAAAAAATTATTCTGTAATTTTTGATGATAAAAAAACTCATGAAAATAATTATACAGAATTTATTTGGCAGAATTATAATAGTACTTCTGATAATAATAGCAATAGAAGGATTAGTTTAATTACAAAAATAATATAGTAGAAACATCATGTTGAATTTATATAATGTAGTAAAAGGATTAATCTATTTTTTTCTTTAATGAATATCTTTAATTTACAACTTCATCCTCTTTGAGGGGGAAGAATTAATGAATATTTTTAATATTTTAACCTTCAAGGGAGCTAGGGCCCCAGTCTGGGGCTTAACTTAACATGGTATAATATTAATGCATCCTGAAAATTTGAAGGCAATTGATTGGTTGTTTCTTCAAAAATTTTTGAGATGAAATATATTTAAAAACCTTCACAGTTATGCTAAGAAATACAGATAAAAATTTGTTTGTGATTGATCGGAGTAGTTTTTTGTTTATCCCAAACAAACAAACAAAAACCTTCTTCCTCTTTATATAATAGTATAGATAGATGTAGATCATTTGTATAATACCTTAACAGATGGACCATTCTAGCTGGAGTGACCTTCAGGACTTTCTGAGTTTTTATTTAATTACACTATTGTAAAAATAATACTATTTTAACAGGTTATATTTCAAAGGCTTTTGTATATAAAAATACCTACAATTTAGAGCACATAATCTATCCTAAATAACATCTAGGACTAGAATCTAGTCCTAAATAACATCTAAGTATTAGTTCAAGATGTGATTTTATTTACAGTTTGTTTTGCAGACATTGTTTATAGTGTAAATGTTTTCCTTAATTCTTTTAATTTTATTTTTGATGGTAAGTTTAACAAAATATAAATCTATAACATCATTATAAATAAATGAAAACTATGTTGTGTGAATGAATGTTTGAAAACGTAATGTATATGTTAATGTTAAGTTAGATTAAACTTTTATTGATTTTATAACTGTACTTTTTTATTATTCTGAAATGTCATTCACTGAAAGATATATAGAAAATGGAAACTATTATCCTGGTTATAATTACTATTTTAATATTTGTGTTCATTGTTTTATTATTGTCACTTATTTGTGACTTATTGTCTGGTTGTAATTATGAATATTTTAAACCAATAACTGTAATTATATAAACATTTTTAATTTTCAACCTCTGAATATCCTGGTCGAGCCGCAAAACATGCGACAATATTTTTGATAAAATGGGTAAATACCCTCTTAAAAATCTTTTACCAAATATAAAACGATATAAATCTAAAACTATATGATGATTTTGATTGTTATATAATAACCATCAGGTAAGTAAGTTAAATTCATAAAAGTATAAATAAATCCAAAACAGAGCTTAAAATGAGGAAATTAACGTAAAGTAAATATAATTATAAAAATAAATAAATAAAAGATAAAAAATTATAATTACAGAATTATACATTATTTATTTGGCCAATCCAAGATTTGTGTTTCATTTTTCTATTTAATCCTGATGTAACAGTCATGTGATTTTTTAAAAATTAAACATGACAATTTTCATGACTGATTTTCTACAACTGTTAGGCAACCAACTAACATTTAACAAATAAAAGAGCAGAAAAAAGTTATTTACCTTTCCTTTAACAGCTTCCAAACGATTATTTATCTGATTAAATCGTGATGATATAGCCACAGACATTATCATAATAAATAAATCCATAAAATTTCAGCCACATGTAGCAATTAAATTGATAAATGACACTGGTATAGATTTCCAGGATGCAAAATTATTCACTGAGAATACCTGTTTAAAACTTGATTGATAGTAAGTTTCCACTAAATTTTCATTGTATTGGTATTCGACGCAAGGTAATGCATTTGCAATGTTTTTTTATTGTTGCAGATGTACGTTCAACTAAAAAATAATAAATAATAAGATATAAATCTAAAACTATATGATGATTTTGATTGTTATATAATAACCATCAGGTAAGTAAGTTAAATTCATAAAAGTATAAATAAATCCAAAACAGAGCTTAAAATGAGGAAATTAACGTAAAGTAAATATAATTATAAAAATAAATAAATAAAAGATAAAAAATTATAATTACAGAATTATACATTATTTATTTGGCCAATCCAAGATTTGTGTTTCATTTTTCTATTTAATCCTGATGTAACAGTCATGTGATTTTTTAAAAATTAAACATGACAATTTTCATGACTGATTTTCTACAACTGTTAGGCAACCAACTAACATTTAACAAATAAAAGAGCAGAAAAAAGTTATTTACCTTTCCTTTAACAGCTTCCAAACGATTATTTATCTGATTAAATCGTGATGATATAGCCACAGACATTATCATAATAAATAAATCCATAAAATTTCAGCCACATGTAGCAATTAAATTGATAAATGACACTGGTATAGATTTCCAGGATGCAAAATTATTCACTGAGAATACCTGTTTAAAACTTGATTGATAGTAAGTTTCCACTAAATTTTCATTGTATTGGTATTCGACGCAAGGTAATGCATTTGCAATGTTTTTTTATTGTTGCAGATGTACGTTCAACTAAAAAATAATCATAAAAAAATAACTGGTGAAAATTGTTTTTAAAATGTAATTTCTTAACAGCTAAAATAGATGCATGTTTAATAAATCTGGTCTGTATACCAGTCTGATGGGAACTTCTGTGCTTGCAATTTGTTCTGAATATTAAATATTCAATGTATTGAATCAGTTTCCATAATATTACATAAACATTTACAGAAAAATCTTTAAATTTATTTAATTTCTTTTGCAGCATTATTTATTCAATTACTGATATAATGATATTGTTTAATCCTAATAAGGAACATCACAATTATGATCATAGTGGCACATTGCATTTGCACCCTCAGTTGCTAGGTTTCATTCTATCAGTTCGTGTGTTCTAATCTGACTACATTTCCCATCAGTGCTTATTTCTGTGGGGTATGGTACATTTTAATTTCTCTTGAGCACTCGCATGATAATTTAAAAAAAAAATACTTTTCATGTAACATGATAATTTGGTTCAAAAAGATTCTTTCATGTCTTTGGAAAAAAATCAAAAAATCTATGTTCTGTAGATGGCTTGCTATCTACAAGTAAGTTCATTTTAGCATGTTTGAGTAATAATTTGGAATAATTATTGTACAATTTAATATTTTCAACTGATTTCTGACCATATTTTATGTAAAAGTGAGTAAAAGATTATTTATTGTTAATGATAACCAAAAATTTAGCATAATGCCACCCAAATAATTTAATCATACTAATATTAAATACATGTAATATTAAAATTTAGAATTTTATGTTTTATTTGATGATCAGAATGTATTAAAAACTTTTTTTTTGTGATTTTTAAACAGATTCTATATGACCCTAAAGCAAACTTGCCAATTATAGACGATACCATTGCCACTAATACAGTGCTTAAGTGTTGGAACAAAAATAAAAATATTGTTTTTAAAGAGACATAACAAAGGAATTTCTCCAATCAGAAGACAGAAATTTTATTGATATACTAAAAAATATCTCTTTGACAAAATAAATCTTTTATGTTTGGAAAAACAGCTGTAAAATGAAAATAGTAAAGACTTTAAGAGAAAAAATTCCTTTCTGGTAATTAAATATCTAAACAATAATTAAATATACAAAGTTTGATCAAAATCTGAGATCTGGATGTCAAAACTTTATTTTTGGATAAAATTATGTAGAATGTAATTCAACAGGTTGTTGAATAAGCTACGATTATTTTCATAAACTAAACATGCCACTACTTAATAAGTTATGCATAATAAATCAAAATAATTTTGAATTTTTTATAACATTCAGATATATGACGATGCAATATTTTCAGAAAGATGCATAAGTATGAGTGAATAAAACAGACAAATTACTTTTGCTTCATTGGTTATAGAACCAAAAAAAAATCACTTTTAATTATAATATATATATAAAACAATAATACTACACAAAATATCAACATAAATATCAATATATCAATATCAATTAAATTTAGAAACACTCCTACCTTGAAACAGTTTTTTTTTTGTTTGAGACCAACACACCTAAGCTCCTCAAATATTTGGGGAGGCAACTAAAATATTTTAAATTGAAAGGATAGGGTTGTGAAAAGGCATTTCAAAGGGCATTGAAATAAAAAAAATGTTGATGTAAAAGGCACATTTTGGGTTTTGCTAGATAAAACACTTTTCGAGCTACACACTATCAGATAAAACCTTAAAAATTGGCTTAATTTCAACCGTGATTATTTTACTGAAATGGAAGTGCTGGTTATGGTCGTAAGGTATTTTCCTTCTTTCAGCATCCCAGTACTTACGTCCTCGAGGTCGAATTTTAGTCTTGGCTAGAGACAACAGAAGAAATATTTTGGGTTGTTGGAGCTTGTAATTTTACCCACCTTTTCGTTTTTTAAAACCAAGTTTCAATCTAGGCATATTAGACTAAAAATACAACTATTTACACTATAAAGAACGATACATTAATAATAATTATACCAATCCAGTCTGATAAATAATATCCACAACGGATCACTTCTAACAAAACATAATCAAGTTAGCTTACAACAACGGAACGTTACACTCAACTCAATAAGGTTATGTTATAAAATATTGAAAAGTAATGCTACTAACTTTTAAAAAAATACAGTTGCAAAACATAAAAATAATCAAGAGAAAAAATAATAAAATGAACGAAACAACAGGAAGTCCACATTTTGTTATAAAATAAAAAACTTGTGTTAACAAAAAAAATCATACAAATTTTTATATACAACAGAAATAGGTGATTAAAACGGCATTGGAAAGAGGAAATTTTAAACATTTTAGAACAAAAAATTTGATGTGACTACATGACTTCCTTGCTCACCTATTAAATTACTTATATACATTTTTTTTTTTTTTAAATGAAAAGTACATAAAATTTTATTTTATTAACTTCTGATATTTTTTCATATATTTTTTTAATTGTTATTATTGATTTATTTTTATTTTTTTTACAATCAGAGGTTAATAATATTGATAAATCAACATATATATAAACTAAAAAAAAAAAAAAAAAAAAGTGAAAAAAGGAGATAAAATCAGATTCGAACCGATGTGCCTTTCCCCTTTTAGATCCAAATGTTACATTAATTAAAATTTTATTTGGCTAAAACTCTGGTTAATTTTCTAGGAAGGGGTGGACATTTTTTGTCAAGAAATACTTAAGAGAAAGGCTCTCAAAAAATTAAGTTTTTTTACATTTTAAATACAAACTTGCGAGATGGATTTAAATTTATTTTCAACTTAAATCTAGCTAACTTTGCAAGATTCTGCCACACACGTCTCTTTCTTCTGATACTTGTCTTAAGACCACGTATTATCCTCTTTAATATCCCATTTGACACTTCCATTTTTTTCATTTTGGTTTGCATATTGTCCATGTTATGTTATGTTATCATAAAGCGATACTCTGATAAATATATTCAACAAGTTTTTTCTTATTAACTCTTAGATCACTATTTAATATTAATAATTTTTTTTCAGATTAAAGTTCTTCTTGCTTATGCCAGTCTGCTTTTTGATATTTATTTTACTTCATACATCCTTCATTTCATAGACATAATAAATATTTTATAATGATTAGACAGCGTATGATTATATCATTTCAGAAAAAAATATATAATTTGATCTGTCTGCTCAAAATCCAAAAAACATTTATGCTATGACAATGATGATATTGAAGGACTATATAATCAAAGTTTAGAATTAATACTTCTGGTTGAAAATTGCAGTCATTTAAACCAGAACTCATCCGTTAGTCAAAAGTTTATACATGTTATATTTATATGAATAAAAAACAAATTTATGTTTTATATTAATAAATAAAATATAAGAAATAAAAAGAAACAGGTAATAAACTCTGTGTTTCTTTTTTATACAACACAATTAAATATCTACCATCTGTTCCCTTGGATCAATGAATAGACATGTTGACATCTGCAGTTGACTTGAAGGAGAGAAACCCCAACAGCAATTAACTCATCTACATTCCATTTTATTTAGGTTGCCACCCTGTAACATATTGCTGACTGATGATAATTATAAATGAATCTTTTTATGGTAGCATGTAAAAGAATGCGTTGCCTAATCCGAACTCCAACCCAGAACCTTTGGATGAAAGGCAGGGGCTCTTACATTCCACTATCGAGATCAGCAGATTATGATTAAATAATATTTTTAATACAAAAAAAGGTCAAATTAAACCTACGTGAATATATGAATTAAGATATAAAAATAAAGAAAAAAATAAAGATACATAAAAAATTAGAGACAGAATTTGGTTTACAATGTAGAATACATAATAAATTTCTAATTAGTAATATTTCAAATAACAACTGTGCACATAAAAAAACCATATTTACGCTTAATATTATTATTACTATTATTATAAAAAGAGGAAAACACCAGAACATTTGGTTGTCCTTGAATATTATATTTAATGAGGATAGCTCAATAAATTTAAAAGAAAAAAATTAACAATGTATTGAATTGAAGTCAATAAAATTAATCGGTCATAATTAGATAAAAACAATTAGCCAATAATTAATCAAAATTCATGTAAATAATCATAATTACTATTATATTATTCACTTTTATCATTAGAAATATATAAATAAATTTTATGTATATAAAAATTACACAAACCATTACTTTTACTTTATACAAATACAAATCATCACACGTATATAATTGAAATTTATATTAAATAAATCATCATTCAGTATTTTATATTAAGCCAATATACACTTATATATACACAAACACACTTCATAAATATGGGAATTCTTAACAAATGCTTCAAACTTGAAACAATAGGGTTGTGACAAGGCATTTCAAAGGACATTAAAATAAAAAAATGTTGATGTAAAAGGCACTGGACTGTAATAATCCTAACCGAAATAACAGTCATTTCATACTTTTCACAACTAATTTTAAAAATGGCTTACAGCCCAAAATGGGTTACACCCCAAGTAGTGGTTTCCTACTGAAAATTAGATCGTGTTGAAGTAGTAGCATTTACTAACTTATTTTTTCAGTGTTTTATTATTGAGCTGTTATGTAAGAGGTACTGTAGGCCAGTTTTCAAACATTAAATGGTTGCCATTTCGGTTAGGGTTGTTGTTGCTAAATGTCATTTACATCAATATTTCTGTTTTTTAATGCCCTTTAAAACAATAATACAAATATACCATTTTCATTTAAAATTTTTAAGTTGTCCCCCTATAAGAACTTGGAGGAGTGTGGTGGTGTAATACTGAAAAATATTGTTTCAAGTTTGAAGCATTTGTTAAGAATGTACTTTTCATTTAAAAAAAAAAAAAATGTATATATGTAATTTAATAGGTGAGCAAGGAAGTCATGTAGTCACATCATATTTTTTGTTCTAAAATGTTGTTTAAAATTTCCTCTTTCCAATGCCGTTTTAATCACCTATTTCTGTTGTATATAAAAATTTGTATGATTTTTTTTGTCAACACAAGTTTTTTATTTTATAACAAAATGTGGACTTCCTGTTGTTTCGTTCATTTTATTATTTTTTCTCTTGATTATTTTTATGTTTTGCAACTGTATTTTTTTTTAAAGTTAGTAGCATTGCTTTTCAATATTTTATAACATAACCTTATTGAGTTGAGTGTAACGTTCCGTTGTTGTAAGCTAATTTGATTATGTTTTGTTAGAAGTGATCCGTTGTGGATATTATTTATCAGACTGGATTGGTATAATTATTATTAATGTATCGTTCTTTATAGTGTAAATAGTTGTATTTTTAGTCTAATATGCCTAGATTGAAACTTGGTTTTAAAAAACGAAAAGGTGGGTAAAATTACAAGCTCCAACAACCCAAAATATTTCTTCTGTTGTCTCTAGCCAAGACTAAAATTCGACCTCGAGGACGTAAGTACTGGGATGCTGAAAGAAGGAAAATACCTTACGACCATAACCAGCACTTCCATTTCAGTAAAATAATCACGGTTGAAATTAAGCCAATTTTTAAGGTTTTATCTGATAGTGTGTAGCTCGAAAAGTGTTTTATCTAGTAAAACCCAAAATGTCAGTGAAAGTTTGAACAATACGATTTGGTCGACAATACCCAAAATAATTTTTGTTCGTATTAAAACTTCGTTTTGGAATATACCATTCCATTTGCAAGTTTATTGACTGAAATATATCAAAACTTTTGGCTTTAGAAGAAATGAAGTTAGATCCACGCAAATACACAGTTGATGCAATGAAAAAACTAGATGAGGATTGAGTGAAACAATCCAACTAGAGGAAAAGAATAGACAGAAGAGGAATCTCAGCAGAAGAAAAGAGGATAGTTATGAACACCAGGAAGTCCAAAAAACACCATCTTATAGCGGTAGACAGTACTAAAGGTATGTTTTCTGTTTATACAATTTTTTATAAAATTTGATTTTTTTTGTGTTTGGGTACACTTTTTTCAGCTACTAAATAAATAACCAAACGATAAGAAATTAATCCAAGACCATCTCAACCCAACAATAAACAAATGAAATCAGGCATTAAAATAAGAAAATTATAAGAAACTAGAAATCTTTTGTGAATGTACAACTCATTTTGCTCTTTCAACTGAATGTATAATTTTTAAAAATTTTAAACATTTTTTGAGGGGAAAAGTGAAAAATTTTAATGTAAAAAAGACTTTTTTAATTATCAAAATTTAATTTTTAGACCAAATGTAAAGTTGTACATTCAAAATCTGTAAAACATCGTTTAAAATTAAAAAAAAAAATTAGGTATATACCTTATTTGGTTCAAGAGGTAACTACCAACGTTAACATTGTGTTAGATAGGGATCCACGGTGCCCTTAAAGAAAATAAAAAGTAAATATTTTATTTAAATCAATCTAAACAAAACTTTTGTATTAAAAAACCTGAAATTTAAAAAAAAACAGAAAAGTGTCATAACTTTCCCAGAAAAGTTACTTAAGTCATGATGACCGTATCTCCCTGCGCCATTGATCAGTTGTAACCAGAATTAAATGGCCAATATTCAGAAATCATCATAGAACATTTTATAGCAGTCAGTTTATCCAGTCAAGAGATATCAACCAAAACAATTACTGGTAAAAAAAAGTTAAAATTGTTATCTTATTGCCCCTAACCCTTGAATGAAATTGGCTAAATACATAACAAAGTGACATAAAGTAAAAGAATCATCTAATTATTTCAAGAACTTGAATTTGAGTCCAGAAATGACAAGAAAGAAAAAAGGTTTCTTCTATCTTTTATCAGAGTTCCAATCAGACCAAACACCATCAGTATCTAAGATACTGATGGAGAATATTTTCCTTTTTTTCCCCCGTTTAGCCACCATATGTTATTACTTAAGAGGATATGTATGAATGTAAATGAAGTGTAGTCTGAGGTGAACACATTCGTGAGATGTGTGGTTAATTGAAACCCAACTACCAAAGAGCACCAGTATCCATGATCTAGTATTCAAATCCGTATAAAAGTAAAACAAGAGACAACCTTTAAAGTGCTTGTAGAAATAAAGTAAATTTTTTGATTTTTGACTGTAGTAGAGAAATGATGCTTTTTCTTTTTATGGCAGTCCTGTCACTAAAGGTTAAACTGCTGATTTACCAGTATCACCAAAACAGTTTATCTTCAAAAGTTAAAAATAAAAATAATGTCTGGTGTTTTTACAAGAACAATTGAATTTGTCTCTGAAGAATACACTTTCACTAGGTATTTTTATTTTGAATATTCTACTTGTTTTGAAAGAGGATTCACCATGTCCAGCTTGAATAGTTTGAAACTGATAGTCAGATTCTTTTTTTAAAAAAGTGCACTTTAATCTCTTTTTTTGTTATGTTTCTTTACTTTAGAAATGCAAAAAGAAAACTGTAATAATTTGGAGGTTTATGTTTAGTAGATAGTTCTGTCAATTCATAACTTTTACATCAAACCAGTGGTGTATGCCACATAATGTTCTAGTAATTTGTTAACTATATATACTTCGGTCACATAATTATGTTATCAATATTAACAAGCTTATATTTCAAAATGTCAGTTATATTCTAATTTACTTTCATTGCTGCTGTTTGAATAAAACAGTCTAATGACTGTAATGAATAAAAATAGTTTAATTTGATAAATATTTTAGTCTGGAAAATTTTGTAAAAGTTGGATTTTTATTATGTAATCTGGTAAATGTTGCTTTAGTTGTCAATTAACTTTAATTTCTATTGTTTGTATTAAAATTATAACATTATAGATCTTGTTAATATTTATTTCTTCATTTACAGATTGGAGTAAAAGTAAAATTTGTAAAAAAATTAGGTTTGAATTTGACATACCTCAATGTTTACACAATTATGCATTTTTAAAGATGTCATGTTTTACGTAAGCGGTTATGTTAGATCCGGCTGTCTGTAATGAAGTCATTTCTTATCTGGATAATAATGTAAAAAAGTGTTGTGCCAAGAAATGTTCAAAGTGTTTTTGAATTTTTTACAACTTCTAGTTCTCATTACATTTCTTCGTTTGTTACCAGAGATGCTTTCAGGTTAGCTTAATGTAGTCTTTTTTTAATCATTTTTGCTTAATTTCTTCCCTTAACAAATAACTGTTTGCTTCTCTCAGAAAAGCTCAATGCTTTAAATGGATCTTTCAAACATAATTTTATATTATTTAAGGTACTTTTAATTTATAATTTAAGACACCTTCCTTTGGTTATTAGTTTGAATAGTCGCTTTTTTTTTTAATGAAATTCTGCATATTCATTAAAAATGAGTAATGTATATGCAAAATTCCAAATTGATCAATTAATTACCATTAAATAAGTAATAATTATTTGAGAAAACTAGGTAATATCTTGCATACTTTTGTAAAAATTTCTTTTTTTACTCTTAAAACAAAAAACAAATGTCTAAATTTAAATTTATCACAACAGATCTAATAATATTTATTACAATTTTTTTTAATATTTACAATAAACCAGATTTTTGTAAAGTACATGGCGTACAGAAAAGAATATCATTTATGTCATATCAATTTTGTCATTATAAATGAAATAAAAGAGTAACTCATCGTTTTTCCTTACAAGAGTTCAATGTTAACATCTATCATCACATGGCACATATCCAGACGATAGGAGAGTTTGTTACATACTAACAAGCATGTCTGGAGTAATGGAAGTGACAGCCACTTCAATTCTGTCTCAAATCTCAGAAGGTAGCAGAGGCACATACACAAGATTCTTTACAAAACCCCAAAGGAAAAAATCACATAGGGTCAGATCAAGTGAACTTTGGAGGCCACCACAAACAGATTCTATCATCTGGAGTTAATGTTGATCAATCCAGCAGTCTTGGAGAATATCATTCAACCGATCCAGTACAGAGTTCCTGTGCTACTAAGAAGGCACATCATCTTGTCAAATAGAATTTTTTGGTCTATTTTACAGTTGAGTAAAGAGTGCTTTGTATATCCAAATTAGCAGTTCCTGTTATGTTTGCTTCAGCAAAAAAGAATAGCCTGTTACTTGCCACCAGGGTATTACACAGAAAACATATTTAATTTAATATTACAGAGGGGAGCACAAAATGATGAATCCATTCTACATTGGAATGACAAAACAGAAAGTGCTTTTAGGAGCAAATACAAATTTTTATTTAAATAATTTTTAATTGTGATGATTACGTCAGGGAAAACAATATTACGCATATAAAACATGAAAATATTAGAAATCAATGGCAATAAATAAAAATTTATTACACTTGTAAAAAATAGCAATTATCAACGAACAAGTGAAATTTGAATACAGTGATAATAACAGGTAAATACTTAATTTAAATTACGTTATTCCAAAATTGCTTATATTTTATATATTCAAATATGGTGTCAAGGTATTGGTTTTATTATCTACCAACTATAATAAAAATATATATCTAGTTTAGCAAATTACATGGTAACAGGAAAATATAATTATTCTTTTATAAAATGATGATTAATTAATTTTTCTAGTCATTGCTTAATTTTCTTCTTTTACATTTAATACTTTTTCATAGATATCTGCTTCATCAGAGGATTTTATGTGGAATTAAATAAAAAATATATAAATTAAAGAGAGGTACGCTCACTGACATATTAAATATACTTGTACCTGTGTAATCTTTATATGTGCTTTTAATTTAATTACATAAAAGATCGTGATGCAATGGATAACTTTGCTAAAAGTAATTATTAAAGATAATAAATAAAAGCAGTAAGTGATAAATTTTTTTTTTTTTTTAATAAAGTGGTATAGGTCTTGTTTTTGTTCTCAGAATATGTTGATGAATATGCATCCTGTTTGCCTGATATAATGTTTAAACAGTCACTAAGTTTTAATTTTTTTTACTACCTGATATCTATTTTTATCTGTTTTGTACTTTTTTATGTTGTATGATCTTTTATACTTTTGTTTGTGGTTTTGAAAGCTTAACTTTATTTCCTTTTGAAAACGTGAGCAATTTTGTTATAAATATTAGATGTATATTATTATTATTACATTCTTTTGTTTTTTTGTTAGAAGTCTTATAAGTCTGGTTGTTCAGCTATTATTAACATGTACTAGATATCTTCTTGTGTTGACTTTTTAATTATAAATTATGTAATTAATTTATTCATAAATAAGTTAACTGAAAGATAATAATTATAATATAAACCAACATTAAATCATCTAAAACTACATGCATACATATTACATTGTATATAATAACAGTTGAATATTAAGTCCATGATTTTAGTGGGTAGGACTGATGAAATAACTCGTTTAATAAATTTTGTATTATGTATTGTTCGCCTGGCCATGATCAGAACAAGTCTTATTGTTGACAATTGTTTTACAATAAGGTATTTTACTAATTAAGAACTTTTTTGATGATGTATGCATAAAAAAAATCTAAAAAATTAATAAATTAATTTTTCAATTCATTTTTGTGGTTCATTAAACTTGATAAATAAAAATTATTGTTAAATTTATAGAAAATTTGATCAATTTTTTTATGATTTCAGGTTTTCGTTTATTCAGTGCTGACATTTTTAGCTTTACAACAAAAAATTAAAATCTACGGAATCCAATTCTTGAATCATGGGCTAGTAATAATTTTTTTATTATAGATGTCAGCTTTTTCACATCCGAGTTCAGTTAACATACTAAACTGGACATATCAACAGAAATTGATCATTTAATGCGTAATAATCCTTTATTGCATGACGATATGAGAAATTTAGAATTTGTTTTTAAAAATTATAATAAAAAATTTGGTTTCATTAAGTTTTAGATACAGTATCTTTCATAAGTTTAAGGACAAGTTAAAAATAACCGAAAAATCAGTATTTCATGACAAAATCTTTATTTTATACAAGTAAAAATTAAAAATAAAAATAACAGAGATAATGCTACATCATTTTTTAAATGTTTAGTATTTTGTATGACCTCCATACAATTTTAACCATGCTGCTACTCTATCGGGGATTGATCCAATCCCAGATATTTTTCTTTCGTCACCTGTTGCCATAGACTTGTGATTTGAAGCAAAAGAAAAAACCTAAAAATAAGGCTGAGTAACTCAGCCTTATTTTTAGGTTTTCTTTTAGCAAGTTGCAGTGTCATCCAGTTCCATAAATCTTCAATTGGATTTAGGTCAGGACTACGAGCAGGCCAAAAGTTCCACATCATTTGTATCAAACCGTGCCTTGGTAACTTGTGATTTATGACAAGGTGCGTTGTCTTGCTGAAAGTTGAAATTCTCACCCAACAGGTTATGGACACTAGGAAGCATGAATTCTTCCGTTGTTTTTATGTACTATATACTGTTCATTGTCCCATCCATTATTCTAAGGTGTTCAGCGCCCTCTGAAGTTATGCAACCCCAGACCAAGACAGCATCTCCATCTTGCACAGCAGGAATGATGCAGGCTGGTAGAAACTTTTCAGCTTTTGTTCGCCTGGCTCTAATTTTTTTGTTTGAATACAACTGGAATCTGCTTTCATCAGAAAAGACAACCCTTCGCCAAGCTTCTTTCAACCAGTTCTTCGTTTGCTTGCAAAACTGACGACGTTTTGACTTGTGTACAGCGCTTAAAAGAGGCTTTGTTAATGCGAAATGCGATTCCATTCCAGATTCTTTTAAATGTCTAGAAAGAGTGGCAGTACTAACCTGAATTCCATGATTTTGTGCTACTTCTGCCACTATATCAGGCAAACTAGCAGCCCGATTAAGTTTTGATACCTTTATAATTGCTCTGTCTTGCCTCATTGACGTTTTTCGTGGTCGACCAGATTGTGGAAGATCAACGACAGTTTCTTGATCATGATATTTTTTAACGACATGCTGTACACATGTTTTTGATATTTTTAATCGTTCAGCAATGTCTCTGTATATTTTATTTGCTTTCCAGAGACCGATTACTTGCCATTTTACTTCTACACTAACACTTTTCTTACCCGTTGTTAATAAAAAACTTTTCACCAACCTAACCTCAAAGAAACAAATGCTAATTCATCACCGTTTTGGTGGGAAACAGCAGATAATAGTGCCAACTTGACATTTTTAATTACTGTTGGTATGCCTGAGACTCTTAAGTTGGTGTACCTGACACTTTAAAGTGATTTGTACATTTTTGAACATTACTCTATTAAAAACAAAAATTCCATGAAAATTTTAACATTACTTAGCCCTTTTAACTCAAAAAATAATTTTTTTAGAATTTTTCTTATTACTCTATCGAAAAACTCTAAAACACAGCTTTAAAATGATATCACATTCATTAGCCTAGGTTACATATTTTATGAGAGATAGTAATTTCTTTATAAAAAAAAGGCTAATTTTAGCTCATTTAGAATATTTAAATGAGTCCATAAAATTTGAAGCATCTAACTTAGAAGCTTCTGGTTTTCACCAAAAGATGTATTTTTTTAAAGCTGTTTCTCACAGACAAATAAGATTTGTATGTAGTTCATAAGTTTAAAGACAAACTGACATAAACAGTTTTTCTAAGGTGTCCTTAAACTTAGTGTAATTATCTTAAATTATGGGAAGAAAATGGATGAACAATTTTTTTTTGTAAATTTCTATTCTGAATTTATTAATTTTTATATTTTATATAATTTTCTTCAACATTTCTTTATATTTAATTTTATTATTATAGTAAAATTGTTCAAGTTTAACAAAATATTGAATAGGATTTAAATTTAAAATAACTAAAATACATTATACATATTATTATACAAATTCTTAGAAACAGTATAACTGAATATATTTCCTTTTTTTTTAATAAATGGCTGGCGGCTTACACCTAATTTACAATCATTTTAAAAGATTAATTTTATAGTGTATCAAAAATTCCAGATAGAAGTGAAATTCGAACTCAGAATCTTCTGGATGAAGGATAGATATATCTCTTCATCATGGAGGTCAGTGGAATATGATTATTATTCAATGACTTTTCATGACCAGATTTAGTAAGAATATGAAAATCAATAACTACATAATTTCTTTTTGAATTGAAATTTTGGACATTTAAAAAAATTAATTATATTTAAAAATATTTTTTTATTAGTTAAGATAATATATAATAAACAAGTATATAAAATGCTTTATTCAGATCACACTATTATATTGTATATAATAATTTATACAGATGAGGGTGGGCTCAGTTACTGGTTATGTAAATGGTATCAGGAATAAAAAAAAAATGTTACATTTATTTGTGAGGTTTAAGGAAAATAACACTGAACAATGTACTGTTGCGTTATAAATAAATTAAAATTTATTTAAGATAAATTTATTAAGATTTTTAGCTCCATATTAAAATACATGAAATTAATATACATTTACCGTAAAATAGTTATGAAACTATGTGAATATTGTAAATAAAATCTGTAGAGAGAGAATAAGAACAATTTTAAATATATGTTTTGAAAAATATTTGAACGTGTATTTAAGTACACATTAAATACATATCTAAAAAAGTTAAGGTTATTTAATTACCTCATACATTTTGTCATTGTCTTACTAGATTTGTGCACATATTCTTGACTTCATCATTGCGGAACCACACTTTTGTAGCATTAGTTATGATGCGTTGTTCTGTCGTACAGTCCGTCTTACCTAAACGACTCTTCAAAATATTCTACAAGTTCTCAGTGGGATTTAAGTGTGGTGAATTTTCTGGCCAATCAAGCACATTAATTTGATTTTCCAGTACGGCATGAAAGTCTTCACTGATTTTGAATTATGACAGGGCCAAGTCATGTTGAAATATCCCATCAAACGGTTTGCGTGAATGGAACAATACTATGTCATAATATTTGTATGTACTCGATTGAATTCATCATACCTTAAAGTGGAACTAAGCTTCCAGTGCCATTTGTTGTGAAAGAACCCTGAAACTTCTGTTTCAGAGGGTGTTTCATAGTTTGTCAGACATGCTCAGTTCTCAAAGGTTCACTGTCGCCTCATCTCCTGATATTTGTTTTGTAACCTTGCACAAATAAATGAGTTTCATTACTAAATTTACCTTCTTCCAGTCTGCAGTTCATGATTTATATTTTTGGGACCATGCTAAACATTTTAATCCGTGAAATTTGGAATTTCAAAAAACTCTAGAAATTGGTTTTTACATATTCACATGAAGATTACACATACAAAAAAATCAAGCTGATACCCTGATTTGTTACTGAGAAATTAAAAAAAGAAAAAGTAAATTTCATTGTTACTCTTTTTTACCAATTTAAACTTGGAATTTCAAAAAACCCTTTCTTAGCATGCAGTAACACCATAAGAAGAACACATATACAAATTTTCATCAATTTATCTTTAGAAGTTTTTGCTGGGTGTTGATTATGAATCACTCATAGTGTGTTTTCTTCAATAAGACCTCTACTGAAAAATATCCTGGGAGCAGCTAACTATAAGAAAGAAACTTGAGAATTTACTGGCTCACCACCTAGCGGCCCGAATAAGAAGTGCAACACCATAACAGATAATTTATTATTTACACGTTTTAATAAATAATTTTTCATTTGTAGATAAAATTTCCAAATAATATATAATAATAATATAATATATATAATAATAATATATAATAATAATAATATATATATATATATATAATAATATATAATAATATATAATAATATATATAATAATATATAATAATATATAATAATATATAATAATAATAATAATAGTTAGCCTTCAACTTATTATCAAATACTCCGTTTGAATTTTTAAAATCAGATGATTGTTTGCAGAGATATTATAAGAGCACCCCATTGCACCTCCCAAAACAGCACCCCAGGGGCAACCCATTTGTTATCAGTTGATGGTGATGATTGATCTAGCCTTCCACAAGGTGATTGCAAAAAAATACCTTATTTTTTTTAATTTGGATTTGGTTTTTTTTTTTGTAATAAAATTGAATTATGTTTTTTATTTTTGTTAATTTATTTTTACTTTACATTTTTTTCAGTTTTAATTATTTTTTTTAATATTATATTTATTTATTTGGATTAATTAAAAAGTATTTTAATAAGCGCTTTATTGAAAATGTTCGGAAAATAATACGTGGATGAATAAATGCCATCATTTTCAGACGTGTCCCTTGAGGGTTTATCAAATATTTTATTTCTCACAATGTGAACATTTATTAAAGGATTTAATTAATCTTCGATTAATAATAGGTTCCTTAATTCAATAAAAAAAGGATCAGGAAAGTGAACAAAATATTTTCTAAAATGAAAACAAGGTTATGCAATTACTAAAGTCACTTAACTGACTTTTGAGAATCGTTTAATTTATTTAGACTGTACATGATTTTGAAAATGGCTGAAGACGTATGACAGAATGAGTGGTTAATAATTATAAACAATAATTGGTTAATAATTATAAACAATAATTTGCCTAATACTTAAAGCTTGTGGGTTGTCATGGACATTATTAATCTCCAGAAAGAATTTATCATTTTCATTTGGCATACAGTAGATTAATAAATGGATAACTTTTATAATCTGGTTATGTAGTCTGTTGTTCAATATAACCCTTGGAAACTATTGACCGATAGATAGAATATCACATTCTCCTTGATTGTATACATTTTACAGAGTGCATTGGAAATTCATATTAAAAAATAAAACTGGTTGTCTTTAGATCATAGTGAGGCTAAAATAGAAAACATTTAAAATTACATTTTTTGTAAAATTTATTTCTTGGTGGAGTATTTATACTCCCTCCTCAATGTTTTTTGCGATTCATGTATGTAAATTATTATTTAATTATTTTAAAGATTATTTTTTCCTCTTATTTTATTGTTTTTGACAGTTTATTTACTAATTTATTTATCTTGAGTGATTGATTTTACACCCATCTCATTTTTGTAAATTCTTCAAATAACATTCCTCTGTATACAACGACTTTCAAAAGAGTTTTATGTTTTTTTGTAGCTATAATTTATTTAGCTTTATTTTAAAATTATGTGATTTTTAATTTGGTTTGTTGATAAATTGGCTGGCTGTATAAAAGTTATGGCTAGTAAATTACATTCGTGATCATTTAATATCAAAAACAAAAAATAAGCGCATAAATTCCACTTGTATCGGGAGCATTTTTAATTTTCAGCTCAGGGAATAACCAGAAACCACAGGGATCTATACCAAGAGTTAGGAACTTAACAGATGTGGCAAATCATATGATTTCTTTTATGTACAGATAAAATAAAAGTCAGATCTAGAATTTCTTGATTTACAGAAAATCATCGCTCAGTTGCTTATTTGATACAACCATATCTTATTATGTACACAGTACAGCTTTCTAAAATGGAAACCACTGGAATACAAAACATTTCCACTTGCATTGTTGTAGGTTAGAGTGAAAATAAAATAAACATTACTTGCGTAATCAATTTATTTAGTAGAAATCCATTATTGAAAATTTAAAAAATGTAATTAACATTACATTATAAAAAAGGAATTATATAATGTAATTATATACATTTCTAAAACATAGTAAATGGAACATTAAATAATTATCTAGTGCATTCATCAATATGTTAAGCTAAAAGTTTAAATAAATACCAATAATATAACAAATAACTCTGTTTCATTGCAATTGTGTATGTTTTTATATCATATTGTAGACAAGTTTGCTGTACCATCTTCCTTCATACGTGACAATGATGACATATTTGATACACCACAAATTAGGTTTCGTGTAATTTGTATAATTTTTTGGAGCATTCAACAATTTAGTATTCATTAGTTTTGAATTAATTTTTTAACATGCTTGCTATTTATTACAAAATAAATTACTTAACTAATAATTGGTTCTAAAATTAGCCAAGCAAGCCTTTCATGTACATATCGAGTAATCACTTGTAGATAATATTATGAACTCTGTCATTATAAGGAACTGTTCATTTAATTATCCTCCATTTTTCTGTTCAACCATTCATGGATTAATATAAGATCTTTATCTCTTACTATTTAACATACCTGATTTTCGGGGTTATTTTGAAAATATTTTATAAGAGAATAATTTTGTAATACATGACAATACATTTTTAATCAATTTTTTCTGTAATCCTCCACTGTTAGAATTTGCTTTTTTTTTTAATATTTAATTTTCTGGAACTTTATAGAAAAAAGAGAGATAATAACAAATAATAATAAAATTTGCACTTTGTGTTAATGGGGGACCGCTCAATTTTGAATTTTGTTGTTTTCTGTTGGCAATATTCTTATTTACAAAATAAATAACTTGGTTTAGGTGAAATTTAGTTAAGTTTATTTAGTAAGGTTAGTAATGTAACTAATGATTCCGTTTCCTGAACTTCATATGATATCAACATAATAACCTAATGCTCGCTTCACTCACAAGCTTCATCTAATTAACAATAATTATATACAATTAATTAATGACAAGTGATATTTAAACTAAATCTAATAATTAACATACAAAATACCAACAGAAAACAATGAAAATTGAGAAAATAAAAATAGTAAAATCAGTTTAAACATCTGCATTCGATGACTTATTAAAAAATGTTTTTATTAATGGAAATCTTGAATGATAAAATATTACATTTAAGTTTGTAGTAAATTAAATTTTTTATTCTGATCCATACGTAATAATACATTGTATTATTATATGCTACTAAATGGTTATAAAAAGGAACTGCCTCAGCATTTACTTGAGTGGATCAAGGAAAATGTGGTAAAAATGTTATTATAAAATAAAAAATAAATGTGATTAAATTCAATATTAATTATTTAAAACAAAATCTTGTGATTCACAATTCTCAGAAATATTTACAAGTTTATTTAAATTGTTTTAGTAAATATTTATGTATGTTAAAAATAAAAAAAATTTTATTTGTAACAAGTACTTGCATAGTTATGCTATTTCTCTACATAGTCGCCACTCTGATTTAGACATTTGTCGAAGCGTGGTACCAACTTTCCAATACCCTCGTCATAGAATGTTTTCAGCCATGTTTCTATGCTGGTCTGCAGCTCGTTGTCTGTGCCAAAATGTTGTCCTCCTAGCCAGCGTTTCATGTGAGCAAAGAGTTGAATGTCAGATGGAACCAACTCCGGGCTGTATGTTGGGTGATCAAACACTTCCCAACGAAAACGCTGCAGGAACTTCTTTGTTACAGCTGCAGTGTGTGGCTGAGTATTGTCATGGAGAAAGACAATGCCTGATGACAACATACCTCTCCGCTTATTCTAAATTGCCCTTTGTAGATGTTGAAGAGTCACGCAGTATGAGGCTGCAGTGATGGTCGTGCCACATTCCATGATTTCCACCAAGAGCTGCATACCAGCGTAGAAACATGGCTGAAAACACAGGCGGCTCTGTTCTATGATGAGAGTATTGGAAAGTTGGTACCATGCTACGACAAATGTCTAAATCAGAGTGGGTACTATGTAGAGAAATAGCGTAACTATGTAAGTACTTGTTACAAATAACAAATTTTTTATTTTCATTGGGGTTTTAATTTCGTGACCGATTGGACCTTCAAAAAAAAAATAACCCTCATATTAGAGATTTATCAATTGAATATTATCATTTCAATAAAATAAAATATTTTAGTTATATTTTAAATAAACCGGTAACAAGATTTTTTTAAAATGGTTCAATAATTTATTAAAAATGACAGTGGAAGCAATTCTTGTAAGCCAAAATATTGTTAAGTTATATGAAAATACTTAATGTTTTCCAGTTTGTTACAGATACGAGATATATATATCTTTTCAAGAATATGTAACAGTTGAATAAAATGTTTTTAATTTTCTAAATATTGGTTTACAAATTTATACTTATGATTGTGAAATAACGATCTAACAACCCATTTCCATATCCTAGAAACTTGTTTTGACTTTTTGAAGGAGCCTCAACAGATGACATATTTCAGATAAGAATATTCATGAACATAATATAGTAGTTTGTCATGATTACAAGCTTACCGTTTTATTAAGGTGTTTTAAAGAAAAAGAATAGGTTTGATTTTGTTTACAAAAAAATCAGTTTGATTCTTAGAGGATTTTCCATCTAATATAACAACCAGAAATTTCACTTTATGGGCGATAAATATTATCATTATCATTATCATTAATGGAAATTCTGCTCATTCAATTAACAATGTTACATCTACCTTAAGAGTATGCTCTACATGCAACGGTTTTATCCATACAGCAAAGTTTGAAAATAATTATGCCCCGTCAATGTGCCATTTAGTGTATCCTAACCACATAAAAATATTTTATTTCATTTCCACTTTATAAAGGTAAATACCATTAAAATTAAGTAAAATAAATAAATCTTTATTCTGATCAGAACAGAATAATACATTATATAGATCACATCAGTATAAGACAAATTATTAATATAAAAACCGATTATAAGAAATATTTGATTTAAGTACATGAAATAATATTAAGGTAAATACTTAAACAAAAAATTTCCACAAATTGGTTCACAATTCAGAAAAGTTGCTGTTGAAAATTAATTTATGTACATGCTGAACAAGATCAATTTTTTTTTAAATTATCTTTTAATTAGCATTATTTAAAAATGAATTGAATAATATTTATTTATATAAAAGAATCCTTCAGTTGCATCGTAAATATATTGATGGAAAGTTTTTTCTACTTTTGTAAAAAAAATCTAAAATGACAGTGGAAGCATAATATTTCTTGTAAACTGAAGTGTGTAGTAATAAGAAAACAGTTTTGTTGTATAGTTTGAAAGTAGAAGATTCGTTTTAGAATTAACTGATAAATCTGTATTAAAAAAATAAAATTCTATTTTATTAAGCCCCTACTTATTTGAGGGGTATAGAAGCAAAATTCACATTCTCCAATTTTTATAAAAATTGAGTGATTTGTTGGCAGTACTGAACTAAATATGTTATGATTAAAATTAATGCATAAATTACTAAATCATTGGTTTTTTAGAGATAAACTATAGATCTGGTTTTTGAAACTTAACATTATACATACATTATTTGGTTACAAAACTGACATTTTCATTCAGCCAATGGTAGATTACAATTTTAGTCATGTGACCATCCACGGTCTATCGAAGTATTCATTTTACATACTAGTGGGCTAGTTCTGAATTAGAGAATTGTATTTTCCTCAATTTTGATAGTATTAAATATTCCTAATCAATATGGTGGTATCAACTGTTAATGAAACAGCACGAAAACGTATTTTAATCGTAAATAATGGAAAACGGAAGCCCTAATAAAAATGAGGTATGTTCAAGTCTAACCTCAAAATTTTGCTGGCATGTGAATAGCATTTTAGCAAATAACAGTAAATTTCTTATTTACATCATAACAGTATTAATTTACTACTGTATTTTACAAATTGTTAGTTTCTATTTTAATAATGTAAAAACTTTTTTTCATGATTTAGTAACTAAGATTTCATTGGTATTACTACAGTTAATTGAAGTTACTGCCGTCTGTGATAGCGATCTTTGACTTTCATCCAGTAGGTTCTAGGTATGAATACTGAATACTGAACATCATTCATACACTAAAAAATTCATTTCTTATCATTAAAAAAAAGTCAGCTGTAATTCAGCCTAGTTCGTTTACGTTTACTAGTTCGTAAAGGATAAAAAAAAGTTAAGTAGCTTTTGTCATTCATTCATCCGTAATTCAGAGAATCTTTTCATTTTTTTTTTTAAACAATTTCGGTTCATGAAAACTTAGGCAAACAGAATTTTATGTAAATAAAACGTTTTTCCAAATTTCAGCTATGTGTTTCTTTTTATACACTTTTTTTTGTGATTTTTTAGCCGGGAATTGATTTTTGATAAAAGATTTCTACGACCAGTTGTTAAGCAAACAAAATGATTCGTAGAAAAAATGTTGACTGTAATTTGCCTTCCCACTAACAGTCAAGAGCTCTCACCCAAAATAATAATACTGAATAACACAAATTTTTTAGATACAGTTAGTATTCACTTGGAATTTGTCTTCAAGGAAAAATTATTATTTTCAAGTTTTAGGTGTTATTTAAAATCTGGGAGTGTATAAATTAATGTGACAACATGATGATTTTGTAATATCTAGAATGTTTCAGTAAGCACTGTACTGCAAAATAAAATGATGTGGAGTAAAGGAACAAAGCTGCATGTAGTAGATCGGTCCAACTAAGGTCATAATTTTAATTATTATTGGGCTTAGTTCCCTTTGGATATGTTGCATTCTTCTGTAATTTATATTTGCTAGTGAAATGAAACGACTAGCACTAGATAGGGAATCTTGGAGAGCTGCATAAAACCAGTCAAATGATTGAAGACAAAAAAAAAGTGATTCTAATTAACATACTTCTTAGAGGCAGTGCATTTAATAAACAGTTTCACAGCTGAAGGGACATTTAATCTGTTGTTTTGTGCTACCTCTCTATCTTTCTAATCACCCTGACAAATGAGATTTTAATGAAGTAAAACAGGCAGAGTCAGTTGTATTCTCTGAAAATAACAATGCTTGTTATACAGCCAATGTTTTTGGTGAACAGAGTGAAGGTGCCATTCATATAATTATTGCCCATAAAATGCCAATAATAAGTTTGACTCGGTTGATTAGACAGTGTAAAATGATTTTATTTATTTTCTCCAAAAACATTGACATGGAATACTTATTATTCTTGAGGATTGCTGTATCATTTTTTAACTAACTTAATATGTCTTGTAGATTGCCTATGATGATTCTTTTACAGCACATAGGACTTATGAAAGTTAATCCCATTAATAATTTATTATAGAATATGGAGATCGGTCAAGATTTTGACAGATGGAATTTTTCCAAATCTCGCTGTTTCATAACTTCCACTAATCAAAATATTAAAAAACCCAATTAAAGATTATAGAAGGATGTATGTGTACATATGTTGGCCTGCATTTTGATAAATAGCTCCAGAGTTGTACCGATAGTTGTCATCAAATTTTATTAGTACAGCTTCTGGTAACTCTCCTTCCTTGTATATAAAGCTGAGGCAGTAAGAATGTTGCTCTTGCGTTTCGTTTGACAAAAATTTATGTATTGTGTATTAAACTGACTCGATAGCATGATTATCTAGACTTTCATTCCGTAAGAATCGACTGTTGTACATTCTCATTTATGAGAGTCTACATTCTCATTGTTGAGAATTCTCTGTGGAAATATTCATGGCATTTCTTTCTCTATTTTTCTGAAATGATCATTCCTTTCTTGGTAACTTTTCTTTAAACATCGCCGGTTCATTTGAGCAGCACGTTTAGCAGGCCTACCTGTATTTTAATTATATAATATATAATTACAGTATATATGTATATAGATTATAAATAAAATAGGTGACAGATTGACAAATAAAATAATTTATAAAAAAAAATGAAAACAGACTTCAAAAAATAATATCCCTAAAATTTACAAATACTTATATTTTTATTTATTAACTAAAGTAAAGGGATTTACAAAAAAACTATTTTTGAAATCTGTTCTGCCAACATAAGTTAAAAAAAAAGTATGATCTATATAATACAAATCCTACTTTAAACAATGCAGAATTGGTAATACAACAATAAAATGCAACATATAAAAATGTAAGAATTCTTTATGGATGCTTATGTACATATATTATCATGAAGTGTATATGCTTTAGCAAACTTAAGGAGAGGTATGATCGTGAGATTCTTAAATGGTCTTGAGACCCCGCTTATGCATGGGAATCCTGTTTAGCTTTTACTTTGATTAAATAAAAATAAAATTATTTGTAACGTTTTAGTACTATTATTTGTTGAAATTGGTTTTAAAATAAAATAATGGTAATTAAGAAATTACTTTTTTCTGGGGGCCAAAAAACGCTTTCGCGTTTATCATTACACAGGTTAAATTAATAATAAAGGCTTCTTTTGGAATATTAAAATATAAGCGCAAAAATACAGTTTTAATATGATTAAAACTAAGATAATAATAGGAATAAAATTGAAACGGTAAAAGAAACGCAACAGTTAGGGTAATACATGAAATATGAATAATCTTATTAAGTATATATTAATATTTATGATAATACCTGGTCTAATACAGCCTTGTCATTTCCTAGGATTCATCGTATTTCCCTTGGTAATTTCAGTTTGTAACATAAGGTGGCTGCACAGTTCACAAAGTTGTAGTGGACAGTCAAGCAGCATTCGCATCAGACGCACAGTGGTGCATTCTTCGCTGACATCAGGTATCTGTGAGTAGCTTTGGTATGTCCTAATCGCAATCGACAGAGGACCACTTCCTCTTTGTGAGTTGTCCTGCATGAAGAGTCCCATGTTAACACTGTGTCTTTTATTTGTCGTCGTTTATTATCTACTGTAGCGATCCAGTCATCTTGCCGCCTTCTTCGAAGTGTATGTTGAATGCAATCGATTGAATCTGTAGTTGTAACTCAAGTGGAGAAAGGCGGTTGGCTACGTGCATCTTTAACAATGGAATCCATGTGTTTATTACCCAGGAATTGCACATGTCTAGGAATCCAGTAGAAATTCACCTGTGTGTTGTGATGACTTAATTCAGTGATTGTTTTATGTATTTCTGTGACAATAGGATGTCTGGAATACAAATCCTATAAAGCTTGGAGAGCACTATACGAATAGCTACAGATAAGCTATAGGATGTGATGGTATTTTGATGGCCAGTTCAGCATTATAGACACTTGTAATACGAGGTAGATCAAAGAAATAAGTTCTGTCATTTACAACAAAAGTGCAACCTACAGTATCATTTTGCTTCAAAATTAAATTATTTTAGAATTAAATTTACTTTATTTTTAATTAAACTTATATGTATTGTTTACATTAATTCCCGCAACAAAATAACCTTCAATTCTTACTTCAATAAAAAGCGAAAGAGTATGAGCATGATTAACCGTTATCTGGAGATACCTTATACAGCCTACTGTCTGATGACTCTGACCAATTAGATAACAGGCAAGAGAGTAAGTCTATAACTTAAAATGTGAATTACAATACAATACAAAAATAATATAATTTTACGCTTATTGAATATAAATAAATATTTAACTGCGGGTTAATATTATAAAGATTAATGGAATATTATAACTTAAATTTTTATTCGATTATAGTGTGAAATTTTTTTTAACAAAGCAAGTTTTTATATATTTTTTCTGGTTAAATCAGGTATGTTTTTTTGATATTCAAAATTCATTCATTCATTCACCACAAAAGCTTATATATGGAATTATACAAATATAGTTTTATAGCGTATGAAAAATGACTAAGATTCAAACCCAGGGACCCAAGATGAAAGGTTCAGACGCTACCACTCCATCATGGAGATCAGCGATTCCATTCTGATACAGCTCTATTATGTTTGATATCTTCAATGAATGAAGTAATTTTTGATGAAGCTTAATTATCATAATCTTTTATCTAAATTACTGAAAACTATTTTCATTTTTATGTCAAATGCCTTTTTTTCAGTACAATGTTCATAACCTATCCGTTTAATTCTTTTAATTTATTTTACAGATTTCTGAAAAAATTAACAAGTTTGTTTATTTGCTTCTAAGTAATCATTTAAAGTGATATAAATTAAGCTGCAGTATACAGTACTCGCAATTCTTTATGTAATTTACCATATTTGTATAAAATTTTATTTCATTTAAGAAATTCTATTTTATTAAGTTATTTTAATTCTAAATGAACATAAAGCGCTTTGATTTATAATATACTCAAAATGCATATACCGTTGAACAAGCACAAATATTCACTGCGGTAATTTGTTGCAGCTGGTCCTGCCCCTATTTTTGGCGATGTAATGTTCAATCAAATATAATTAAATACACTAATAAATATTACAAACGGTAAATATATTTTTTGAATTAATATTATTTACAATAAATATCGGTTTTACAAATCCAATGAATAATGATTTTACACTCGACGTAAACAACTTGAAGCTAACTGAAGTTTTAATTACTTAAATTTTGCTGAATATTTTAAAAAATATCCATAATGGAGCAAAACATTTGTGAATTATTCCAAATTGATCCTATGGAGCATAATTAACAAGTATAAGATGTTGGAAATTTATAATTAATTAAATACGGCAGCCCATGATATACACAAGAATTTTGGTCACCGACGTGTAACCGTAAATAAACTTCCAGCGTAATATGTAACTGAAAAATTTGTTTGCCGATTTCCTCACCACCTAGCAAGTGGCGCGCTTTTTTTATAGTGCTGTCCCCTATAGGTGTAATGCACTGCTTTTTATTTGTACAACAATTACATAGATAATTGATAACCGATGTTCTGTTTTAAGAAAAAAGAAAGAATAATTTTAAATCAACACATTATTAAACCTATTAATAAATACCGCTCATTGCCCGATTAAAAACAATACTGTTTTCCTTGAACACTGTATTCTTCCTTGAAAAATAAGTTTTATCGTAAAGTATTTTTCACTCGTGGCTCTGATATTCATTTAATGAAAATTTTTTATCCCTCAACACATGCAATTTCTTTACTACCTGCCTGAACTTTCCTTTCCGCTTAATTTTTTCATTCTGAAAAAAAAAATTATAAATATTTACGGATATTAACAGTATCTTAATTTTTTACTTATAAAAATTTCATTTTTTTTTACTTAAGAATCATAAGTGTGGAATTTGTATGAAATTGTTATTATCACAAATATCTGTACCATATCTATCAGATTAAAAAAAAACTTTATTTTATCTCATAAGATTTGAGCCTTAAGATAATATGAAATCAAAAACAGAAAAAAATTACAAAAAAAAATGTTCGTAACTTTGAGAAGTTTGTATACATTCATTGAAGGTAAACATTTTGTAATATTACTTACTATTGTCTTTACAAATAAATCTTTTTTAATTTCATGTTCTTATCGAACTCGGTTTTAATGTTTCCTAATATTACAACAGTCGAGTAAATTTTAATTATTTATTTAAGTTTTCATATTATAGCTTCACCAACCTCATGGTTTCCTACATTATTAATAATAATTATACTTATGATGGGATTGTATTACGAGGTAATTGTTCTTTTACCATCCGTACTTTGATACTTAATAATCCCTTTTAGAGGTACAGTTAAATACCATGTTTTCTCTTTTCACCTGGTAAAATGACAAAATCATTATCATTTTGTGTCAAAACGCTCTTTTGTGTGATGTTAAAAACTACCGTGATCCAGATGTAGTATCTTTTTAAGTTAGTGCCCCTCCTTTAACCTCGCCCTTTGTCCTAATCCGTTTCTGTATAGCGATAACTTTTCCAGTCTGAGGTAGCAGAAGTTTCCTGATATATTAAAAATTAAAAAGTATAAATGTCCGTGTCAAGTATATCGTTAAAGAAGTACATTTAGCTTCTAGTTGCAGTCGGCTAGTTAATTAGATATAAACCGGTTTTTATTATCGTATAATTAATTTTTTAATACGTTAAATTTATTTATAGTTACTACGGTTTCTTTACTTGTGTCTCGAGACAGGACAGTGAGGAGCCACGAACTCGCCTGAAATGAGCCGATCGCTTGCTAGAGTCTCCTCACAGTCGAGCCACGCGCGTCAAATTCAACATCTAATAAAGAAATGACTTGAACGTGAATTAAATTGACGGCTTTTTGTTTATAATTTCAACATTTAAATAATTATTAATTATTCGTAATTTTTAGTTATACTTTATGAAAAATTATTTACGAACAAACTATATACAATTATTTTTGAATAACAAATAAATATTTGATTAATTATAAATGTATTATTTGGATTATTTTTATTTACATTTCTTTATTAGAAGTTGAATTTGAAATACGCGTGTGGCTCGACTGTGAGAAGAACTCGAGCAAGTGATCGGCTCATTTTGGGCGAGTTCGTGGCTCCTCACCGTTTTGTCACGAGACACAAGAAGTGGTGGAGTCGTGATATATTAAAAAAAAAATTATTTATGGATCGTTTTGACTCGTATTCAGATTATATGTCGGTTACGTGAAACGAGATATTTAAGAAAAACATGGTCCTCCTAGGTGGCGGTGCGGTCGTAATATTTAAAAAAAAAAAATTATTTATAGTCCGGTTTGATTCATATTCAGAATATATATTACTTACGTGAAACGAGATGTATTTGAAAAACATGGACCTACTAAATGGTGGAAAGGTCGTGATATATCAAAAAAATTTACTTATGGTCCAATTTGTTTCATATTTTGAATATATTTACTTACGTGAAATGAGTTATTTTTGCAAAATGTGGACCTCCTAGGTGGTGGTGGAGTCGTGATATTTCAAAAAAAATTATTTACGGTCCGATTTGGCTCATCAGAATATATATTTGTTACGTGAAACGAGATATTTTTGTTTTTCAAAAATATCTCGTTTCGATATTAAAAAAAAAAAATTATCTAACAGTTCGATTTTGTTCATATTCAAAATATGCTTTAATTACGTGAAACGAAATATTTTTGCATAACATGGACCTCTTAGTTAGCGTTGGGGGGTCGTGATATTTAAAAAAAAAATTATTTATTGTCCGATTTGACTCGTATTCAGAATATATATTAATTACGTGAATAGAGATATTTTTCCAAATCGTGGACCTCCTAGGTAGTGGTGGAATAGTGATATTTCAAAAATTATTTTTCTACGGTCCGATTATTACGTGAAACGAGATATTTTTGCGTGGTGGTGGGGTATTGTTATTTCAAAAGTTTTTTATTGTCAGATTCGGTTCATGTTGAGAATATATATTAGTTACGTGAAGCGAGATATTTCTGCCAATCATGGACCTCTTAGGTGGTGGTGGAGTCGTAATATATAAAAAAAAAATTATTTATGATTTGGTTTGCATCATATTCAGAATATATATTACTTATGTGATACGAGAAATTTTTGTTGAAATACCACCACCACGGAAAAATATCTCGTTTCACGTATGTAATATATAATCTGATTATGAACAAAATCGGACCGTAAATAAATTTTGTTCGAAATATCACGATTCAACCATCATTTAGCAGGTCCGTGTTTTGCAAACATATTTTGTTTCACGTAACCAGTATATATTCTGAATAACGACCAAATCAGACCATAAATAATTTTTTTTAAAAATAACACCGTTCCACCACCACCTAGGAGGTCCACCTTTTGCAGTAATATCTCCTTTCTCTTTATCTATTATATATTCTGAATATGAGCGATGTCGGACCATAAATAATTTTTTTTTAAATAACACGACCCACCACCTCGTAAAAATATCTCCTTTCACGTAAGTAATATATATTCTGAATATGAACCAAATTCGACCGTAAGTAAATTTTTTTGATATATTACGACCTTACCACCATTTAGTAGGTCCATCCACGGCTTGCTTTAAAATCAACTTTATTCAGCGATTTGACGACCATATGATTGATATATTTCTTTCATGACAGCATAACCGCATTTCCTTTTTTTCGATACAGTCGTACAACTTTTTTTCTATGTCGGTGTATTTCTGTTTTAAGCCACGAAAACCCCTTTTATTATCAGTGCCTTTCACCAGAAGTGGTTTCTTCTTACGCCAGTCTAGAATGCAGCTTTCATCTACGTCAAATTTTCTTTCTGCCTCCCGATTTACAATTTTTTCAGCCTCTTCTATAACGCTTAGTTTTTCATTTACCCTAAAAGATCGTAGACGCTGTCCTTTTGTACTAATTTTAACGCCGTAATTAACATAAATTATCGTATTAAACTTTACAAGATATACTAAACAGATAAACTGCACATAACCGTTCACATATACAAACAGTACAACGGCTATGGCGAATAGGCAAGACGACGATGGGTAAGTGATACTGAAAGTAGAGTGTCATTAGAACCGGATGCAGCGTATATGGAATTGCTCATTTTTCGGCTATACGTCCTGCCGATTCTAACATAAGCTTTCCCGGCGTAGGGAGCTTTGTTGAACTCCACGCTTCAAAAAAAATTAGAAGCCGTCCAAAACATAGCGTTGCGGAAGATATTTGGAGCACCGTGGTTCGTCAGAAACGTCACTCTTCGCTACGATGCGGGATTATACACCGTATCCGACGTGGGGATGGCGCAGGCCCGCAGACTGTTCCGGAGAGCGGCCGTACTCCACAGGGTATAAGAAAACTGCCTCGTGCCGTATTAAACGAACCGTCGTGAAGAGGCGGTACGAGAGTCAAAAATGACAAACCGGGCTTAGAAGCCTCTATATCGCGTAACCTATAAATGGAAACCGCACGAAAATTCCGGCCGCGAAAGTTTGAAAAACCGTTTTCGCGATTAAATTTTGTTAAAACTATAAAAAGCTAACACCCCACACCGTCCTACGAAGAGACCGCAATTTCATTTAGTCAGCATATGCGACTCCCTCCGGAGAACGGGGTGCATTTCTTCCTCCAAATAACTAGGGCTCCGGTAGGGGCACTCCTGCTAGCCCATAGGTGCTGGTACCGAAAGGACTTCAGTGGATGGACTGAAGGGAAATCACGCCGGGATTACTAGACTCAAAAGCTTAGTGTCTCACGGTCAGAACCGGTAAATAAATTTCACGATGGTCCATACGGATAGGAACGAAAATTACCAAATCCGTCCGTAAATAAAACTTAAAATTTATAACCGCCACTAAATAACGATGAAATCCGCCCGACAATAGAAAGATACAGCAGCAAGGGACATTGTCCAGGCTCTGCGATCTGTAGGGAGAAATATTGAAACTCCCGCCATTCTTGCGTTCCCGTATCCAAGTGTAATTCATGAAGGAGAGTAAATGATGCAACACGCTATTTTAAGCCGCGTAAATTTCTTGTGTAAAGTTCGGAAAGATTTAATCTTCTTGTCAACAGCAATAAGAGAATCTCCTACACAACGTTTAATAATTTCAGTGTATTTCTATCAGAAAAAAATATATCCAACAGCCAGGAAAATACGCCGTTAGATTGGTATCGAAAAGAAATTTCTCCGTAAAAGTAATAATATCACGTACTGTTTCCACCGATGTAAAAAAACAGCGTTCGTTCGAAATCCTCTAACGTTTCGATATAAAACATCAACGTTATGTAACTAATTTGATGTCAGTTTTCAACGTCTACGTTATATATTTTGTGTTCCTTCAGCGCTCCATAAAATATAAGGGAAACATTTTCTTCGGCCAGAACTCTCGGTCAACACCCCTTCATTATGACACTGTAATACGACCGCATGAAAAGTCCTGTATCCTTTATCCTCGGTTTTGATCTTCGCACAACTTCGGTTTTTATATAAATTCATTTTTTAAATTTTAATAGATCGTTAAATTTAACAAATACTGACGTTTTATCTCCGGGATTTAAAGTTGAATTACAAGAACAAATAATCGGTTTACGTTCACCGTTCTGCAATCATCGCGTATGAATTTTGTCACACCGTTAAAAACTAGGAAGTCGTAATCTTGGTCCGTAATACCGATACATTTCAAATCCAATACCGTTGTTAAGCCGCAGAACGGCCTGAATGTATATAAGTCCATCTACCGACACTTCTTCGAGGTAGAATACAAAGACTGATAAATTTTATGTTGGCCTAAGTGCTAATGATGACCGAAAATAGAGGGCTGTGAAATTGAAAACTAGATTAGAACAAGTTATTTTTGTTATTATTATTACTCGTTACTATCGTTATCATTTACACTACACGATATTTTCGTTTGAAAATATCTTAGAAGAGATAGTCTGTACCTGGGGCTAGAAGACTAGAAGCGAATTTACGATGACTATAATTACTCCACTGAGACGTATTCTGATTTATCAAATCCGTTAGGATATTCCTATGTTACTGTGTTTCTATCGCAGCAAACGCGTTTTCATAATGTTAGTTTTACTTTTTGGAATGCAGTACGGCATATAAGAATGAACTTTCATAACATTTTGCTTCTTTGAGAACCAATCTGATATCTTTTTTTATTTTATATAGATTGAGGGCTTTAAAGGATAACTTGGCAATCGGTAAGATACTAAATACTTATGTACGGTCACCTCCGTGCCTTATTACGGGATTTTCTCCTGACGAACGTCATCGTTTTAACTGCTGTCGAAGACAGTATTATAATTTTGTTACGTAATGTATCCATTAAAGAGTACTTATGTTTTCCTAGCGTGTGTTTATTTCAATGTATACGCTGATATATAAACCCTCTTATTAAGCTTTTAATATAATTTGTAACCTTTTAGCACGTCATAGTCATCCTTGTGTTTATAAGAACGCATTACGTTGCTATAGATGAAACGAAATTAAAAAACGTTTGCGTAACAATGAATTCAACCGTTTTTGTCACTTTCTGAAGAAAAATAATGATAATAGAAGACTTCTTTTACAGAAAAACCGGTAATTTTGAATGTTTGAAAAATCTTGTTAAATTTGAAGCAGTTCAATAATGATAATAGTAATAATAAAGAGTTTTAATTTCTAATTTTATTATAACATTTTAAGAAATATTAATCCATTGATTTTCATTGTAAATGGCACAACTTTTTTAAATATCAAATTTTAAATATAACCCTGTAAAATATATGGTTTAACACATTTTTTATTTACCACCGACTTAATGTACAGGTGTCTCGAGAAGTGTTGGCCAAATTTACAGGACATCGAAGTAAAGAAAAATGTTAAAGTAGAGAAATTCCATATTTCGGTTATTTTCTCTCTCTATACTTGTTTGTTCAATAAAAATGTACATCTTAGAACAGATTGAAATATTTTAATGAAATTTGGTGCACATGTACCTTTCAAAAATTTGGATTTAAATTTTTCAATCAAATTATGTATTAAATAAAATGTTAAGCCTTTTATTATGAACAAAATCACATTTCATTTGTTCAAATCTGTTTATAAACGACTGATGTATGGATAAAATTGTTTAATATATTAAATCTTTCTATGTAATGCAAAAACACTAGTATCTTTAAAAAAAAAAAAAAACAACTTAAAATATTTTAAAATTTTAATTTATAACTTTATTTTAATTTGTAAATTAAAATAAAGGATTTTTAGACGAGCCTTATTTTAGATTCAGTGTCCATAATTTAAAATGTTGGAAAATATAATGTAATTATACACTGCTATCAACTGTTAGTCACTGTGTCTTAGAATTTATTTTCCATATTTCTCCAGATTTTTGGAAAACATGTAGTTTAACTACGGTTGGTGTGCATGTTTTAAAGTCAATGTTCACAACTTGAAGAAATCGATTTTGGATGGTGGTAACTAATTTTAAAATAATTTGTTTTTGAGATTGTCTCCGTAAATGTATAATTAGGATATAATAATGTATAGTTAGGATGGGCACGGTTATTGCATAAAGGATTACTTATATATGAGGTGTACAATTGCAGTAAGATGGATTTCATTTTTTTTTACTACAATTATTGATGTAAGAAATTTACATATAAATTTTTTAAATAAAAAAATTTGCAAATTATACAATACAAGTAGAATGTGCTTTTAAATGAATATAAAAATAAAAGATAGAAAATGTATATTGCTATTAATAAAAATCATATGTAATTAATTTACCATCACACCTGTATAATTAATTAATTAAATTTAATTATTATTACGTAATAATTATATATTCAGTCAGTATTGTTTGACAATCAGTCAAATTGATTGTTTTATTTTAAAAATGTTACTACATATGAGGGGCAAGTTATCTACCTACGGGTGTTGCGAATTTCATATTGAGATGAGTGATACCTATTTGTGGTTCATAATATGTATGTGCTACAATCTAATTGTGACTGAATTTCTTTTAGAAAATTTTTTTTACTCTGGCGTAATCTCTGTGCAGGCTAATGGAGCAAGTGTGTGGAAGTGCAAGGGATCTACACTGAAAAATAAAAATGACACTATATTTCCACCGCCATTCTTTTTAAGGTAGGTTGATAACTTTTTGAGTGTTCCTCGTATCTTGAGAAATGCAGTGAATGTTTAAAGTCATAGTGTGTTTTAAAATTGGTATTATTGTTCAAAAAAATTATTAAAAGATGAAAAATCATTAAACAGAAACATTTTTGAAATTATTTCTCTGATGAAGTATTAGATGGGACGATATGAGAATGTATGTAAGGGCTTTTTTATCCTGTTTGATGAATGGTTCCTGTAAATCATCAGAGTTAAGAACTCTGGGTACACTTCAATGTTGTTGGCATTATATTTTGGTGAGAAAATATAATAAACTGATGTGTTGGAATGGTAACACCTCCATCTTTCATCCATAAGGTTGTGGGTTTGATTCCTGATCATTTTTGTATTTTTTACAGCTTATAAATTTCTATATTTCATTTTCTTTAGAAGAATGTAGTTGTCAAACTACAAATAATCCTGTCTAATCCCAGAAATAAAATTAGGGAAATATATTATGAGAAATAATAGGGCTGTCCAGAGAGTAACTAGTTTATCTCTTAAACTACTTTTCTACATAATGTAGACATTTATCATATCTGTGGTAGAGTTTTTGTATCCCTTAATCAATGATTTTTGTCATCTCATTTTCAGCCATTCATTGACACTTTTTTGGAGCCCCAAGCTGCATTAAAGCACTTAGTTGCCAGCTGTTTTAAATAACCATTTATTTTGTGTTTTAAAAATGCTTGAATTTTGGAATAGGTCTCGTATTTAAAAAATTACTTCAATAGGAAGCTTTTTTCTTTTTTTTTTGTGAAACTAAAAAGAATTTGTAATCTGTAAGGATTTTATAATTTTTGGGTTGTAGCAAGCAGAATAATTCGTTTTTTATTTTTATTTTTTGTAATATATTCATTCCAAACTGTGATTGTAGTATGGCAATGTGCCAGGAAGGGGATTTACCTTACAAAGTTTAAAAATTAGAAAAATATGAAAAAAGTATGAACAGTTTTCTTTTAAAACATCTGTTGTTTTAATCTCAGTCAGTATGCTAAAGGTAACTGTTGGCACTCCATATGTTATTGGGTGAAATAAGCGAAACATGGGCAATTAACATATTTCTTTACTGGAATATTAAGTAACCAGTTATCCTTTGCTTCCAGATTCCAGATCTTAGTACATCCTAAAGGATGTACTAAGATCCTTTAGATTCCTTTAGTACATCCTTTAGATACATTCTTTAGTACATCCTTTAGATTCTTCTCTTAGTACATTTTTTTCAAGTGTCATAATTATTAAAGTATACTTGTAATTATATTCTCTATGATGTAACATGTTCATTTTATATTAGTGATTTTTCATTCTACAGTATGCTGCTGATATAATAGAAGAGCCTGCTGAAGGGGGAAAAATCCCCATCTAAAAAAAAATAAGGATTTTGTTTCAGAATTCAAAATACTGAATGGTAATGTTATTTACTTTAAGTGAATTTGTTATAAATTATTGAAATATGTAGCCCATTTGCTTACTTTTGATGAATATGGCTTGCTATGAATTCACAGGTCTCATTTCTTTGATGAGTCGCACATTAAATTCCTTAAACATTAAAATCATTTATATACTACTATTTAATAGATTTAAATTTAAAAAATACATAGTAAAATGGTTTGGGTTACCGGTTTCATTGCAATACATTTCAGTCAGTCATACTTAACGTATTTTATTGTTTCCTAGGACTTTTTGTATGATCATTTTTCTATTGTTTATTTATTGCTCATTTTATAACATTTTATCTTACTTTTGTTCATTTTCATGTAAAAAATGCTTGAATTTGTCACAAAGAGGAATTAGAAATTATTTTTTTAGGCAGAAAAAATGATCTTTTCAATCCAGAATCAATTAACATAAAAAACGTATTGATTTAAATATATTTAAAAAAAAGTTTTTTGTCATCGAAATATAAGTGAGATTATATATATATATTGGCAAGATTTTCAGGCGATTTTACCTTTCATTACTAACGCAGAACCACCACTCCACCGAATAAGTACTGAAATGTCCTTCCATGTTTATGGGATTTCGCGCAATAGCATATGCCAAGCAAGGTTAATGCAGTCGATTATGCCCCTCTTGTTAGTAACCGCAAAACCCCGATCCATTGACTAGGTATTGCAATCTCCTTCCATCTATATGGTATGGTAAGCTAATATTAGTTGTTAGTAATGGAGGAGGGGTTTTAGTCTGTGAAAGCCCGACACTGTCATCTTGTACGGGTAAGCGGCGACTAGCAGAGCTTTCCACTCCTCCAATGTAAAAGAAGAAAAAAAAAGGGTTTAGTATGGACAGGGAAGGGGAGGTTTTTGTCAGTAGAAATTTGGCAAATCCCATGCAGCATGGGATATGAGAATCTTCCTTATCCAGTAAACTTTTAATTTCAACAGTTTATTTATAAATCATTTACTGTATACAAGAAACTTAAATTATTTCTCATGAAAATAATACATACAGGGATAATTAACTATTTTCATCATAGAAAAAAATAATGCTTGCAGAAATAATCATGGTCTGCTGGGTAATTAGATTATGGTAATACTATATTAGCAGAGGTCAAGCAAGCCTTTCTTATTGTAAAATAAATATATTAAAAACTATATTATATATTAAAAAAAATCATAAAAGATAGTTTTGAAAAATGTACAGAATAGCCAGGAAGTCACCGTACCCCCTAAAATAAAAACTAAAAATTTCTAATAAGTTATAAATGAAAAATGCGATGCAATAATGAATTATTTATTGACTCGCTTGATAAATAGTATTAATTTTAATGGTTCAGTGGGTCTGTGTGCTTGCCCTCATTTTTGCACGCACGATTCTACACGTCACCACGTCCTGTGATATGCGACAGAGCATTTCTGGTGTTACGTTATGGAAGGCGTCCCTCACAGCGTCATGTAACTCTTCATTTGTGGTGTAGTGACATGCAGATACATGTGCCTCGATACTCCATAATTGAACTGAAAATTTATGATTTAGAAATGCTGATATTGATAGAGCAAAATGTGCAAGTGCTCCATCCTGCTGCAACCATGCTGTTCCATGAGATCCTTCTCTTGATGCTGTGGTATTACCCGCGCCTGCAACATCTCTAAATAAGTTTGTGCATTCACTGGCCCGTCAAAAAAATAAGGACCAAACAAATAACGAGTTGTCATTCCAACCCGTATCATGACGTGCGGTGAATTTCTTTCCTTTTGTGTCGCGTAATAAGGATCTTCTTTCACCCAAAATATCACATTTCTGGCACGCGAACTGCGGTAGATTGCACATTCGTCAGTAAAAAGCACCTTTCCATGGTGCACTGCAGCAGGGAATTTTTCTAATAAAGCCCGGCAGGATACAGCGCGACGCTCCATGTTGGCATCTGACAGTTCATTGATGTTTTTCTCAAGCCAACATTGTTGCTTTTCATGATGGTGACTGCTTATTAAAGCGTTGCCGAAACATATCCCTGATTAGATGTATTTGATTCGTATGTTGTCATTCATGAACTCATATACTTCGTTCTAAAAAACCGTTGCCACCTGATCCCAATGAAAATACCGTATGTTATAAACATATCCTAAAAAAAATTCATATTTTTCGTTAACTTTAGGGGTATGGCGACTTTTCGGCCACTCTGTATACACATTTATTTACGCTTAAAAAATAAGGTAATAAAAAAAATAAAAATCAGTGTAGTTAAATTTATCCCAAGTAATCTATAAATCTAAAAAAGAAGCGTAGTGCATCGATTTGTTATGAAACTGATACACCGTGCTTCGATTTCGTAACCGAAACATGTGCTCACTTTTTATTATGAAAACCAAATAGAAGGGACAAAGCAAATAGAAAGGAAGCAAATAGAAGGGACATGAGATTATTTGCAGGATATTGCTTATATATATATTTTTTTAACAAATAATTATTGTTTTGGTTAAACAAAAGGATTGTGTTGAATAAATGCTCTGGAATAATCGTATCAGCTTTCTTTAATTTTATATTTTACATTTATTAATATATTTAAATAAAAGCGATTAATATACCTTTAATAAATTTATTGATCTTTGGGGACAAAAAAGGAAAACAATGGGGTTAGAGCTGTGTTAAAAATCACAACCGAAGAAACTGCTATAAATGTTCAGAATTTTGAAACTTTTCATCGTAAAAGTTTTTTGTTGTTGATAGTATGCTAAATTCATGAAGTTATTTAGTTACAACTGGCAAAAACATTTAACAAAATCAGACGTTTCATTAACATTTACACGGTGGGCTATAGGCTCGTCTTTTTTCTAGTTTCATATCATAATGTGTTTACATTTATGAGCATATTTTCTAAAACTCTGAGATATTGGGAATCATTATCATAAAAACAATTAATAAAAGTATGTTGTGGAGTATTGACTTGTTTATTACAATATAATAAATTACCTCATACCAACATATTTTTTAAATTATGCCAGTTATTTTCTGACGAGTGTAGATAATTAATAAATTTAAGAACTTCACTTCATTTGTCTTGTTTATGTACAATGAGCTTTTTTCAGTGATTTATTGAATTCCTTATCACAAAGCTCACAAAAGAAACAGTGTTATAAACTTGGCACACTTGGCATTTATTTTCTTCTCATACTCTCTGCTATACAATGTTGATACTACAAAATGAAGTTCATATTGAAAATATTCATTCAAAAATTTTAAGAAGGCTTCAATTAATTTTTTGCCATTGTTTAATTGTTTTGCCATTGTTAATTGTTTTTTGGGTGAATAACCACATAGGTTTTTGTCACTCCCAAATCCATGACAACAAATTACATCACTACAAATGAGTATATAACAATATAACTTAAAAAAGTTTCAATAAAAGAGCCACACTCAGAGTTCAACCTTTAAGTATTTTTTCTGTGTCGGTTTAAATGTAATTCTGAAGATCCATTATCTTTTAGCAACGAAAGATTAGAATGTGAATGCTTTTTGAGAATTATGTGCTTACATGGAAAGAACACAATTTATATCTTTATATAATTTTCAGAGCTTTTTGGACAGAAACAAGGAATTTATACATAGTATTCTCAAATAGATCAGAGATTGTTAAAAATTGCTTCAGCAATGATGTTTTGTGAGGATTCTGTTTCAGATCTTGATAAAGTAAAATTTCTATAAGAAATTATTTCAAAAACCATACTATTGATAAAAATGTGATTACTGATTTTGTCAGTGTAAGTACGATTTAAAGATTTTTCAAGTTTTCTGGTTACGTAAAACTTTTGGCGTTTTTTTTATATGCTTTTATTTAACTCTTTTTTGTGTAAGTCTTTCTATCGACGATTGAACTTTCTGCCGTCGATTGAACTTGGACATCGATTTTTTACTTTCTTCCTATTAACTGAAGTAGGTCAAAATTTGCATACCGAATTATTGTAGATGACAATGCAATGTGAGAGTAATAAATTTTCTTCATTAGAAAATTAGTCGACTAAGAGAGACAGATAGAGGATGTTGTCTGATAACATGCTTCGCATGGTGTTATGTTGATTTGCTTGTTTGCACAAAGGTGTGCATTTAAGTCAGCTCCACAACGATGGAAAAGTTCCAATATATTATTTTTTGTGTCGGTGATGTGTTTCATGTCGTTATGCTAGGTAAGCTGCTAAGATCCATACATAATCTTAACCTGAGGTTGCTAAGTTCCTTTGTTTGTTGAAAAAGTTCTTCCCCAGAGAGTCTACCTTGAGTTGAATTTTACTTAATATTTGGTATATTTGCGAATGATGAAACCATCGCATTCCAGTGTAGTTTCAAGTTGTGATTTTTGCGCTAGTCTTGTGAGTGATTTTTCCGGTGTACTATATCATTATTCTGATGTTTCTGGTAGTTTTACTTCGAGTGACACAAACGATCACATTCTAATCTTTTGTTGCTAAAAGAAGGGTCTTCAGAATTACATTTAAACCGACACAGAAAAAATACTTAAGAGGTGTCCCTGTTAGAGGCATTGGCAAAAAGCCGAGTACCGGCTTCCGGAGCAGGGATGGCATAGCCGGGCTTGGTGGATTCTGGGGGGTTAGAGGCAGGCACAAAGTGAGATCTGACCGGTGGGCTGAGACATGGAGGCCCGTAAGCATAAGGATACTCCCCTGGGCTGTGTAATACTTAACTGCAGGATTTGGCCCAGAGGAAAAAAATTATTCATTTATTTAATTCTACTGCTCACTTGTGACATAACAACATAACAGGCTACTACAACAGCATTTTTTGGGGTAGGATGCGATATTTCTTTTTGCAAATATACTTTAAATAAGCGAAATCTCGAAATACTGAGGGTGACCTTGCTCTACAGCCTCATCCCGTTGACTATAAATTGAAAGTTTAATGGCAGTGCCTCATACATAGAAGTAGTTTGATCAAGTTTGGTCAAAATTGGTCCAGTAGTTTTGGAGATATAATGTGATTTATAGGCCAACAACAAACACACAGACGTACATACAAATATTAATATTCTGAAAATTTCCATCTGGATTTTTGGGTTCCTTAGATGACAAAATGTCAAGATTCAGGTAAAACCTCATGTACCCAAATTGGATGGATTACAATACCTTTAATACTTTTCCTTCTAGAACTATAGCTCTGCTATTAATGGGAAAGTAAAACTTTGATAGTTATAATGTCTCTTCATCTTAGCTATCCCAATCTAGATTATAAGCGCACCATCTAGCAGGTTAATTTTAAGAATCTTAAAAATAAAATAAAGCAGTTATCAATGGAAAGTCTACTAAGACTTTTACGGTAATATTATTATTACTGTTTTTTCAATCGTTAATTCATTTCTAACAAAGTTATTTTCACTAACGTTATTACATACGCTAAGTTAATGTAATTTATTTATTTAGTGTTTTGGTGGTTTTCTTTTTTTTCAGTTATTAAAAAGTTAATTTTTCCACCGTTTACACGTGATTTACAAAATTGATATTTATATATTTTATGCATCTTAGTAAACCGTACATTAGTGTATTTGAACAAACTTGGTAGCTTATACCGTTATTACATAATGATTATTATAAAATTTTAATTTTGGCAGCCATTTTGAGGTGAACCCGACGGCCGATTGCGGCCATTCGTGTTTGTATTTTTGTAATCCTGTGATAAAACAGTGTTTATACATATACAAACAATGTATGTTTTTATGAATTCATTATGTATTGAATTCAATAACGAACAGTTCGTTGCAATTAAAGCTTATCAATTTTTTACTATATCCTGTTAAAACAATTTTTATTTTTTACGTAACGTTGGAGGTATTAAATAAATAAAAAACCGTTTTTTTAACCGAGAGTTAACATTTTCCTCGCTGCATGAGAATTAACTACAGTTAATTAACTGGTTTGATCCAAAACAGTTTTTTATATAATAAATGCTATTATAGTCCATAATAATGTATTACTGGATAATAATTTTGACAGAGTTAAATATGTTATGTAGCGTACTGATTCAGGTGTGTGTAAATCTTTATTTTCATTTTTATTGGTATTGGCGAATAATAAATTGTTGAGTTGCGTGTAGTTTAGTGCAGGATAATAATTGTACATTTTATATTTTCATTATTATCGAGGGGCATCGCTAGTATGACAGAGACGGCGACAGTATCTCTACAACCTTTAAAATAGGGTTTTGCGACACCTTCTGTACCTTCGAATCTATCTTATTAAATAAATAAGAAGGATTTTGGAAGTATGTATTGCGTTTAAGGATACAGAACAAAAGTGTATTGTTATGTGCAAAACCGTTTTTTTATTAGCATTCTTGTTTTTTTATTTGAGCACTTCTAAATTCCACAGTAACTACTCTAAAAATTCAAACTTAAGAAGTCACCAACCCATCGGATTGGTCTAATGGTAATCTCGTCATTGCAAATCAACTACTTTCGAAGTCAAGATTTCTAAGGTTTAAATCCTAGTATACGCAGTTACTTTTATACGAATTTGAATACTAGATTGTGGATACCAGTGTTCTTTGACGGTTGTGTTTCAACCACATGTATATTATTAGTTTTTTCTAACCTTAACTTATATTTTCACTTGTAATCCTTTCTGTGAACTTTGCGCTTCTTTATTGTGTCAGTTTCCCACAACCAGAAAATAGTGGTCCTTCAGATTTGCATGAATTGTCAGAGGAATTATTATAATTCTGTAAAAATAAATATCTTATAAATAAATTAATAATAACAACAACTAGAGGAAAACACCATTATGCTTAAAGACCCAGTAACAATACATGTAGTTCATGTCAGGAATGGATAGTTATGCTATTTCATGGATGTAAAAGGAACTGTTCCAGCATTTATCCAGGTAAAACCTTGTTCAAAGCAGGATTACAAAATAAATAGTTAATTATAATATCAAAAATAGATTTGATTAAAGTTTATATTAATTATTAAATATAAAAAAAACATGAAATAATATTAAGATAAAATACATGATGATGACACTAAATATGAAAAAATAGCTACAATTGTGAGTTTCTGTTGAATCCCTAGCCACGCGGATTCAGCTACTAAAAATGCCTGTAGCCAACTAACTCTTTCATCGCTTGTGTTGAATACCTTTATCAGGCATGATGGGTAAACTTGCATATACTCGTATAATATAAATGTTGTTATAATTATACTGCAAACTAATAATCACTGTCTGCACAATTCAATGGTTACGACAGAGATAGCCAAACGTCGTCTGTATTTGTGTAGTTGTAAATTCCATTAAATAAAATAAATTATTACGTTAATTTTATGTAAATCTATCATTTATTTCATTGAGTGAATTATTCTATTATTATTATTATTATTATTATTTACTCTGAAGTAAATTCATTTGATAAATTTAACTGACTTTTGTTCTGCCAATGAAGGACATTTTCTGATTTTTTTCAATAGTAGTGGACTGTATAAGGTGTTTGTAAATCTATGCCTGTTGTGTATCACGTTAACTAAAAATAGTTAAATGAAAAAAAAAAAATTTATTGGCCGAGTTATCTCAAAAATCCAAACTGAACAAATTACTACAATACAAAAATAAAAATCCCTTAATCCAACTTTAGGATGAAGTAAATTTCATATTGTGTGTATTTAAAATAAAATAAACATGGTAAACGGATGACAACTGAATAGAGGAGAGTTTTAAACAATAGTGAAACTACATAAACAACAGACTCAAAATTTAAGAACACACAAGGAGACTTCATAAATCCTACATAGTTGGCAATCAATGTGTAAAGTGATTAAGCTATTTACTGTGGCAGTAAACAGCAACACCTACAGATTCTTACAAGATGAAGACCTTTAAAGGTATTATAATGTGGGTATTAACCGTTAAGGTATTATTAAACTATTACTAATTATATTTAATTTTTTCATTTGTAGATGGCTTGATTAAAAGAAGAAGGATTTGGAGGTAACATGGTTTGGTCTGCAGATATGGATGGTCAGAGGTTTTTTTTTTTGGAACAGGAAAATTGCCATTGCAATGCGACAAGAATTAGATGGTTACACAGTAAAATTGGAATATGATTGTCCTTATGAAACTTCTAAACCTGTGGGTGGTTATACAACTAAAGATCGTAAGTTCTTTACCAAAAATAAAATAATAAATTATACTGTATACATTCTGCATAACGATAACTAATTTTTAATTCACCAGTTTAATTTACTTAGTTGATGTAAGAATTATTTTACTGTTTCAAGCTGTATGAAATTAGTTTAACTTTGGAGTAGAATAGAAATATTATTTGATAGATTTTTTTTGTGAAATTTGAGTATCCAAATAACCTTTACTTTTTGTAACCAGGTTAAATAATTATTAAAGAAACCATATCCTCCTCAGTCTGTTTGTTTAGACTTGACACATTTTTAATAATGATCTCATTATCTAATATATAATATATAGAGAATAAATTAAAATTTATAATAATTCATTGTTATGAGTTATTAATGTCAGTTTATAAATGTCAACAGAATTTGTTTCCACTAAATTTCTGCTCATACATCTGTAGTTAAATAAATTATTCTTTACTGAGGATGCTCATTAGCTGCCATAACTTAAAACCCCTTTAATTTGCCAGAGTGGCTGTCACAGAATTTAAATTCCAGTAAGGCTTGGAATTTTTTATTCACTATAAAATTCAGTTATCACTAAGTGACTGCAAGTGAGTATAAAACTGTTGTTGCTTAAAGATAAATAAATGAATGACTTCAAGTGAGGAAAATGATGAATATAAAAAATATAAGCGCTATCTTTCATTATTCATTATTTACAATAAATTTCCCTCATACTTTGTTATTTATATGTGAAAACTTATTCATAGTAATTTTATTTATTTGTTTCATTCTCTCACTAACTTTTAATTTATGTTTGGTAGATGTAATTGTAAAGTCCCATTTGTTGTATTTCTCATAGACTTTTTTGGATTCTTAATCCCTTACTACTTTTCCTTCATCTTCTGGAATACAATAAATCTTTTTCATTCCCTTTTACAAATTATTTTAAGTACTGTTACTCTAACGCACTCTGTTAAAAGAAATCAACATTATTAAGTTCAGTTTTCCTACTACTACTGAGTTCTCAATGCATTCTTTATTCCTTGGTTGTATTTTTGACACTATACCGGTTAAATTAATCTAAAGTGTCCATATCCACAGCACAGACCCAGTTAGCAATCAGATATAACCCGCTAGACACTCCAGGGGAGGAATGGATCCAGGATCAATGAAGAGACTGAATAATTAAAAATCCAGTCCATCTGTCAGTAGAGGATCACATAATAAGAAAAACAGCCCATCAGTAGGAGTATTTCAAGCTTCCCTGTGGACACTTAGTTTCCACTTTCATTTCCTTGAGCAAGTGCATATTAACAGCTAATACTTTACGTATTAAACAGCTACCCTGTGAAATTATGTGACTGCATTATTCACCCAGACTCCTAATGGAGGGTTAAGTGGTGGTAATCCTTAACTTGAATGAGTAGATAATATTCCTGATATTGATTTGTGATGTTGCTACCTCAGGTTCAAGTAGTTAGCTAAAAGTAGAATTTTAATAGATTTGAATCCCCTACATGTTACTGTTTGTACTTTTTTCATAGAACTTTACTTTTTTCAAGATTACAGAACTTTCTCAGGAATTGTCACTGAATTGAATTGATGTAAGACCCTTAATGTAATTGTGCCTGTATCCCTAACGTAATGTAATTTTTAAGTAAATTGTATTTGAGATTTATAATAAGATGGGTATTTTAAGGCTTTTCATACAAAACAATAGAAAAATAAACAAAATAAAATATCAAACGCATCAAAATGATGTGCCATAAATTTTGTACAATTCTTCTATTTCTGTAAATTTGTATTATTTTATTTACTGAACATTTTTCTTGTTCTGTACATCCTTCTTTATTTCATTATAACTTCTTTATTCTTTAATCTTTATTGTAAGTCTCCTCTTCTTACTTTCATTTTTTCCCCTTTAATACTTTATAAAATGATACTTAATAGAATGTTACCTAACCAGATATATAATTTTCAGTACTTTTGTTATCCTTTTTTTAAATTATCTATTATTGTTTTAATTTTGTGTTAAAAACATAAAATATATTGTTCAAACGATAATTCAATAAGTTTTCAAAAATAAAATTATAATTAAATTAAAATTAAAATTATTAAACACTAATTATCGTTAATCAAGAGATAACTTTTGAAATCTATAAAATACTGTAGAGAGCTTTATCAATATTTATTTAAAACAAATGAAAGTGAATTTTCTATTATTTGTGATAAAAAAGTACAATAAATTTGAAATTTAAGATATTACTTTCTATAGTAGCTTTTTATATTCTTTACTAGCAGTAAAGATTACAGTTCTTTGAGACGTACTCAAATACTAAGTGAGGTTATTTACTTGTTTCTTTTAATTATAATTGTAAATATTATCTTAAAAGCAGCTGGATCTTCTTTATAAATCTTCCAAATGTAGACATACCAAAATAACATGACAGACATTCTACACATAATTATCACATACCTATATAAAATACAAAAATATTCATCCTTCCAAATCAATTATTGAGGTTTTCAAGACCTGTCAATCAATACCTTCATCAGGAAATGCTGCAAGGCCACGCACCTTTTGGATAATTGTTGTGAGATGGATGGAGTAATGCAACACACAAACCTATCCAAGTATAACAATTTCCTTTTATGTTTCTATTCACTGTTCTATAGCTGTTTAGCAACTATTATATTTTCTACCAGCCTGTTTCTTTTTCTATCTTAAGTGTATTTTTACTTATATTTTTTTTTAAGTGGTATCAACTGATGTGGTCAGTATCTACCGGATACCATGAGAATAGTTACATGCTCTAGAACAATCACATCAAAGCCAAAGTAGTAGTAGCATTTCTGTCTTTCAAATGTCTATCATAAAGGCACACAACCTTGTAATTTACGTTCGATGATTAATAGTTTTTAAACATATGTCGTTGTCAGTGTTAAAAACAATTAACATAGTAGGTCTTTGATCCTTATTTAACATAATTTTATTGTCAAAAATGTTTAAGATGACCCAGGAGTTATAGAACTATTACGTTGAAAGGAATGCAATTACTATAGTAACCAGGTATAAAATTTAGTTTGCATATACAGTTTTATAGGTTTTTCTTAGTTGAAAAATCATTTTTTTCATTACTTTTCAAGAGTTGGACCTTAGTTTAAATTTTAAAAAACATTTAGGTAAAACAATTATATTTCTACTAAATTCAAAAGCATTTTGTGATCTAGGAGTAACTATGGAATTTATGCATGTTAAGTATTGTACTGTAATAGGCTACTTAATATGTAATACAAGTCACTCACAAAATGACATAGCCATACTCAAAGATACCTACTACACGATGATCTTACTAGGGAAAGCTCTTTTCTAAGAGGAGTATTTTCCGGTGCCTTCACTGAAATGAATGTACTGCTGCATTTGTCGATAAAAAAACTGGTGTTCAGTACTACAAATTACATTTTCATTCTGTTCACTGTAGGGACTGGCCACTGTATATAGTGAAAATCATTGTTATCAGAGAAAGATATGCCTTCTTTATCTCAGTTGCTGTATGTGCATCATAATCATAAAAAATAATGGAAATGAATAGTGTACATCAGGAAAAATACAATATAATTTCCTTATTTTTCCTTCTTTTTTAAGTCGCAAAACTAGTAAAACCTCTAAAAATTTGAATATTTATGTTTAGAAAAGCAAGAGTATAATGAATATATTTTTTCCACAGAAAATGCAGTTTAGGTGAAGAGGAAGTTAGTCATACTTCATACCACCCAGATAAAGCAAATTGCACTATGTACTACATGTGTGAAGGTGAAAGAAAATATCACATGCCATGCCCATCAAATCTTGTGTTCAACCTGAATGAAAATGACTGTGATTGGCCAGAAAAAATAGAAGGCTGTGTGTACGCCAATGCAGTAGCTTCCATTCAACATATAAATATATGCTCAGCTGATTTTCATTTATGCCTTCTGTTTTGATTATTTATTAAGATTTAACTCTGTATTATTTCATGTGTTTATATCCTGAATGGTAATAACTTTTAATTGTGAACAAGAGGAAAAGAACATTTTGAGATTGTTGTATTGTTTTCTTTTCTTTTTTTTCATAATTACACAAGTTCATTTTTATTCTTTCAATTTTATGTATTTGACTCGACAATGTAAAAAAAACTCTCTTGATACATTCTTTCTCAAGTTGTTAAGCTGTCTTTGTGAACATTTCGTTTGTAATGTACATGTCATTTTTGTTTCGTACGTTTAAAAGTTTTTTAAGTTTTCTTGTTAAAAAAAAATTGTATCTTTCAAATTAACTATGAAAGTATCTTTGTTTATGTTATAATACTTATGAATCTTTTTTGTGTGAACTCTATGAATATTCTTTGTTTAATACTATGAATCTTAGTTGTATGGCAAAAAATCTTTTAAACATTGTTTGTGATTTTTCTTCTCTGTAATTGTATGATAAAATATTAAACACAAAGAAATTTATGTAGACATATATAAAATCCATGATTGTGAGATTATATTTTGTGCAAGTGAATATCAAGATATTGTGTTTCTTTGTACAGTAATCGTCTGTTAAACTTTCTGTTATGATAGTCCAGATTACATCCTGCGTAAGTGAATAGCAAGATATTAGTGTTTTTCATTGAACTGTAATTGCCTGCTAAATAATAGGGTAATCATCCGTTAAATAATAAGATATTATCATTATACTCTGTATTGTTATTATATACTTTGTGTATGTAAAAGAAACATTAAAGGTAACAAGTTTACCTATACTTTACTTAAGGATTGTTGTATATAAATATCGCACAAGGAGATTTTGTGCAAAGCATTTGTCTTAACAAAACAATAATTAGTAATAATGTATTTATGCATTTTTTCTTGTTTTTATATAATTTTATAATTTGTTTTTATAATTCTGATTTCATTCTGTAAAAAATAAAGTCCAGTTTTCTTTTGGCAAATACGAGCTATGTGTAATTTTATTTTTATAACTTTCCCTAACAGGCTGTTTGCATCATACTCAAGCACCACCAACTGCTAAGAGGAGATAAGTTTTCTTTTTTTTTTTACAATGAGCTCATTTTCTATTCAATTTACACTGGTGTAATTGTTTATTCTGTCTGTAATTTTGTAAATTTTATTTACAATTGGCCATTATTTTATTATCTTTAAAAATAGTATTAATACTTCAGATTTAATTATGCAGTTTTTTTATCATGTTTTGTATTTTATATCAAGTGACGTTATTTAGTTTAAAAAGTTATTGTGATTCCTTTTTTACTGTAATTCTTTCCCATGCATGTTTTTATTTCTGGGTCTGGGTTAATAATGACAATCTGTTGCTAGTCACTTTACTTGTATTACCTATTTATATAAAAATTTCTGTTTTATTTACAAAGTTTTTCTGTAAATTGACAGTTGATATTTTTATAAGGAAATCATCTGCAGGCTCATTGCCAACATTTCTTTTACCTATTACATTTTTGTGATCATAAACTTTAAATGTGTTTTAATTTTATTCAAAAGTTGGATTTGTTGAATGAAAAATCTTTTAATACGTTGAAGATCACATCACCAAAAGTAGAAGACGAGTAAATTATTATTTTATTTTTTAGAATACATGTCAATTAAAATTGATTTGGTGAAAGAATTACACAGGCCAGCTAGACGTAATTATCCTACTAGAAAGACCGAATTAAAGGGTCTAGACGACCTAGTTCAAGCAGATATAGTTGAAATAACTTATTCTCGATCCAATAAAGGACGATTTTACTAAAACCGGTATCACAAGAAAAGTTCATTGGTTTTATTTCAATAACGAGCTTCCTAGCTTAGAACAAAATATTAAATGCCGTGAATACAGATTCTGAACCGCCTAATTTTTCTAGAAGAATGTACTTCTAGAATGTACATTGTGTTTTAAAATCAATGAATTTTTGTTTTATGTCCAGGAAAAATAATTATTTATCGATTGAATACGAATATATTATTTCACGGCATAGGGAATATTCAAGAGAAACTAAGAGATTTCATGAAGAGGGTAAGATAATTTATATCTAGATGAAAGGTTGGTAATGCGATACAAGTAGGGGAAAAAATAGAGAAATAAAGAGCGCAAAAGACATTTTTTATAAAAGTTTGTCAACTGGGGTGAAAACCCCGGCTAGAAAAGATAAACAATTAATAGTAATGCACGTAGGAAGTGAAAATAGGTTTTTGAATGGTGTTTTATGGGTATTTTAATCGGATCTTCCTGAGAGTATCATGTTGAAATGAATGAACACAATTTTATGTAAAGGTTTAAAAAAATTGTCAAAATTGTGGCTGAAGGATCCATCATACTAATGGATAATGCGCCGTACCGTTGGCTGAAAACTGAAAAAATTCCAAACGCTTCGACCCAAAAATCTGAAATTACCGAACGGTTAAAATTGAAGAAAATCGCGTACGCCGAATACAAGTTAAAATTAGAAATTATAAAATTAGTAAAATCACTTAAACAAAAATATTCATTATATAATTGATGAAATAGCAAAATTAAAAAATTGTGTCGTGCTGTGTCTTCCTCAGTGCCATTGCAATTTAGGCCAATAGAATTGATACCGACACACGAGGTCTGTAAATAAAGTAACGAGACCGGTTCAGAAAAACTTTTTATTTACAATTCAATTATACATGGACTCTATTACCTTCGAAATAGTTCCCTTGGGAAGCCACGCAATGCTTCAAACGGGTTTCCCACTATTCATAGCAGAGTTGGAACTCAGAAACTGGAATATCCATCAGATGGTTGGTTATATTTTTTAAAAATATTTTCTACTGTTCCAAAATGGTGTCCTTTGAGGTGTTTTTTAAAGTTCGGAACAGGAAATAGTCGCAGGGACTCAAGTCAGATGCATAAGGTGGTTAAGGAACTACAGGAAATGCAAAAAACCTCATTATCGTAATTGAGAGTGCAGTATGACAAGGTGCATTGTCCTGATACAGCATCCAGTTGTCTTTGATGGCTGGTCTCACGCAGGCAACTCTTTTTCCAGTCTTTCAAGAATTTCTCGGTATACAGGCAAAAACAACTCATGAACTCTTTACTATCGAAGAAACAAATTAGCATGGTTTTGATTTGCTCATTTTTGCTTTTTTGAGATGGGGTGAGTTTGAAGTGTGCCACTCCTTGCTCTGGCGTTTTGTTACTGGTCACTCAAATATCAAAGATTCATCACCAGTAATAACAGTTTTTTAGAAAATCAAGATCAGTTTCAATCCGCCCTAGAAGATCGCGACACACTTCCACCCTGTTGTTTCTCTGTTCAGTAGTGAGGTTTTTTGGGACCAATTTTGCACAAACATTTATAACATCCAATTCGTCTATCAAAATTTGATGGACTGTGGTGTGGTTCAAATTCAATTGTACTGCAATCATTCTGACAGTAATTCACTGGTCGTACCACATCAAGTCTCGATTTGCTCAACATTGTCGTCAATTTTTAACGATAAGTCTTCCAGAGCGTGGATCATCCGCAACATTTCCAAGCATCTGAAAATGCTTTAAACCACCTAAAAACATGGGCTGGTGACAAAGCGTCATCTCCATACATCCTTTTCAATTTTGAAAACGTTTCAGTAGCATTCTCACCAAGTTTAACACAAAACTTGATGCATAACATAATTAGTTACCAAGTTGTCATCAGCAAGAAAATACTTAGCCTTGTATGTTTTGACACATTCATCCACATTTGCAAACATTTCTAGGATTCTTTGTTATGCGGTCATATTTGCTTGATTTCACAGTTCAGTTAATCTATTATTGCTGCATAATATTCCCTTTTGATGGTTTTTCCTTCAATTTAATTGATTCAACCAATAAATATTGGTTATATGATATTCATTGGTTATATAATATTCATTATTGGTTATATCATATTGGTTTATGATGTTCAATTAATATCATCCTTCATTTTGTAGTGGGAGGTTGCATCTCAGCCTTTCATCTAGAACATCCTGGGCTTGGATCCTGTAATGCACGGTCTTTTCATTTGCTACCATTCCATATCCCCAAGCATAAGTTGTGTGGTGGTAGTGGCGACAGTTGGCACTAACTAAACTAATGTAATTTCACAACTAACATAGAACAAACTTCACTTGTAAATTAAAAATTTAATTGCATAATGCCCCAGATATAGAAGTATTCTGATCATCTTTGTTAAAAATTGGTCCAATAGTTCTGGAAATATAAGGTAACTTAGAAGCCAATACTAGATAGACTCATGTTCATACGAACATTAACATCAGGAAAATTTCCATCCAGTTTTTTGCTTCTTTGGATTCCTTAGGTGCCAAAATGTCAAGATCCAGTGGAAATCACATATACCCAAATTGGTCTGATTACAATACTTTCTCTTTTAGAACTATAGCTCTGCTATAGTGCTATCTAGATGGGAAAGTAGTAGCATATATCCACCCTAAATTGATGTCTCTTAATTAGAGATGCTAACTCATCAGTCTAGTATGTCATCATCAGGCAATCTTAAAAATTCTACCTTTGAATTAATAAAGTAAAAATTAAAATAATGTATAAAATGGAGTTTTGTGTTATAATTGTTAGTGGAAAGTTTTGGCAGTTTGAAAAGTAATATTACCGTATCATAAATAATGTTTCTAGGAATGCCCAGATATCACTGTCTGTTGAAAGACAAGAAGTGATGTACTTCTTGTACATCCTAATTTTTTCCTTTTTTACATTCTTTGTATTTCTCAATCTTTTTAACAACAGAATATACAATTAATATTTAAAAGTAATATGGACAATGAGTATTCACCAAAAAATTACTCTTAAGAGAGGACTAGCAGTCAGTTTCTATTGACAGCTGAATACAATTTTATGATTACTAATTTTAAATAAAATTTTTTAAGAAAAATAGTTAATATACATCATTTTATCTAGTTACAAGAAACCTTCCTATAAAATTTTGAATTTTGATTATATGTAATTTTATGACTATATGACATAAAACCATGACTATATGACAAACATTCATAAAATAAAATAACCACATCACTTTTGAATCTAAAACCTGGTTCCATCTGGCTTTGTTTGGTATCACAGTAAATTTCCTTGTTTGACATTTCATGTAGAAAAACATCAATTGTCTCATTGCTGGAAAGGGTAGAAGAAAACAAAGAGTTAAGTCTTTGAATGAAATCTAGAACAAGTCAGAAGTTTCAGAGGTATATACCTTATAATTAGTCTTTAAATTTGGAATTAAATTTAGGGTTTTTTTAATCTTGAGAATCATACATAAGTTAAAATTATGTTGTGCAAAATTTTTTTATTCAATCTTGGGTAATAACATTTTTATAATTTCTAAACTTTATAGTAGTTATTATGAAATACAGTCAGTAAATGTAAAATATACCATCTACAATATTATTACAAAGAATAATTTTTTAAAAATGTGACAGTGATGTGACAAAATGACATGTAACAAAGGTCTTCCTAATTTCTCAGAAGTATTAAGGGAGTTCCAGCAAAAAAATAATGTATGTACAAAGGTCAAATTATTTCATAATTACAGTTATGGCAACAAACTACCAACAGAATACTTATTTATGATGAGTAAGTGAAAGTATTTCTTGTTAACTGGAAGCATAATTAAAATATATACAAACAAATACTCATTTATAGAGAGAAAGAAAGAGAGACTGAGAGATAGTGTATATCTGTGTAAGTGAACAGTGGATATAAAATTTTTGTTACCAGTTCCACTTGAATGAATTTCATTTATA